>NW_027009108.1:0-27500 GCF_036934945.1 Oncorhynchus masou masou | reverse complement strand
CATAAATATGGGTTGTATTTACAATGGTGTTTGTTCTTCACTGGTTGCCCTTTTCTCGTGGCAACAGGTCACAAATCTTCTCTCTCTCTCTCTCTCGGTCTCTGTCTCTGTCTCTGTCTCACTCTGTCTCTGTCTTTCTCTCTCTGTCTATCTCTCGCTCTGTCTCTCTCTCTCTCTCTCTCGGTCTCTGTCTCTGTCTCTGTCTCACTCTGTCTCTGTCTTTCTCTCTCTGTCTCTCTCTCGCTCTCTCTCTCTCTCTCTCTCTCAATTCAATTAAATTCAAAGGGCTTTAATGACATGGGGAACATATGTTTACATTGCCAAATCAAATGGAATAGACAGTAAGTTAAGTCATCGTCTCCAGTCTTTCTTTTAGGAAAAAATTATATTTGTCTGGACCTGTTTGTGGGGGTGTGGAGAGTTGTGTTATTGTCTTATTGTGGGGGTGTGGAGAGTTGTGTTATTGTCTTATTGTGGGGGTGTGGAGAGTTGTGTTATTGTCTTATTGAGTTGTGTTATTGTCTTATTGTGGGGGTGTGGAGAGTTGTGTTATTGTCTTATTGTGGAGGTGTGGAGAGTTGTGTTATTGTCTTATTGTGGGGGTGTGGAGAGTTGTGTTATTGTCTTATTGTGGGGGTGTGGAGAGTTGTGTTATTGTCTTATTGTGGGGGTGTGGAGAGTTGTGTTATTGTCTTATTGTGGGGGTGTGGAGAGTTGTGTTATTGTCTTATTGTGGAGAGTTGTGTTATTGTCTTATTGAGGTGTGTTATTGTCTTATTGAGGTGTGTTATTGTCTTATTGAGTTGTGTTATTGTCTTATTGAGTTATGTTATTGTCTTATTGAGTTGTGTTATTGTCTTATTGAGTTGTGTTATTGTCTTATTGAGTTGTGTTATTGTATTATTGAGGTGTGTTATTGTCTTATTGAGGTGTGTTATTGTCTTATTGAGTTGTGTTATTGTCTTATTGAGTTGTGTTGTGACATAGCTCAGTGAAACTATGATATCGACACCGGCGGGTCAATCCCTCACAACTCTACATATGAATATTCCAGCGTTGACACGAGAAGCCACACGCCTGTAGCATGATCTCAGGTTCCACTCCAATGTGGCAGCAAAAATATTACATCAGTTGTCTTTGTATTAGTATTTTGTTTTTATGGTGGAGCTTATGTGCCTCAGCCCCACCACTCTAATGACTAGGCTCCATTTGGTTTTGGTTAAACTTGACATCAAATAACCTTTGTTTGAATGTTGTGTAATGGGTTGATAATTACTTTACAGGCTATTATTATTACTGTAGAACGGGACCTAACGGGGGGGGGCTGTAGTTAGTCAGCTCTCCTCTTGCCGTTAGGTCAGCCACAGAGCCACAGGCTAAACATTCACCGTGCGTCTCTCAGCAGCAGTCTTGGCCCGATCAGATGGAATGTGTCCCATTGAGGACTCCTGTCTGTCTGTCTGACTGTCGGTCCAGCCCGGCCCAGTCTGCTGTGTTTGATGTGTAGTCTGTCTGTCTGTCTGTCTGTCTGTCTGTCTGTCTGTCTGTCTGTCGGTCGGTCCAGCCCGGCCCAGTCTGCTGTGTTTGATGTGTAGTCTGTCTGTCTGTCTGTCTGTCTGTCTGTCCGTCCAGCCCGGTCCAGTCTGCTGGGTTTGATGTGTAGTCTGTCCAGCCCGGTCCAGTCTGCTGGGTTTGATGTGTAGTCTGTCCAGCCCGGTCCAGTCCGGTCCAGTCTGCTGGGTTTGATGTGTAGTCTGTCCAGCCCGGTCCAGTCTGCTGGGTTTGATGTGTAGTCGGTCCAGCCCGGTCCAGTCTGCTGGGTTTGATGTGTAGTCTGTCCAGCCCGGTCCAGTCCGGTCCAGTCTGCTGGGTTTGATGTGTAGTCTGTCCAGCCCGGTCCAGTCCGGTCCAGTCTGCTGGGTTTGATGTGTAGTCTGTCTGTCTGTCTGTCTGTCTGTCTGTCGGTCGGTCCAGCCCGGCCCAGTCTGCTGTGTTTGATGTGTAGGCTGTCTGGCTGTCGGTCCAGCCCGGCCCAGCCTGCTGGGTTTGATGTGTAGTCTGGGACCGTGCTGCTGGGAGCAGTGATAAACTGAAGCCATCAGCTGCTTTGCTCTTTCATGTGCAGCTCAAACAGGGTCCACACACTGAGGCTTTCAACTGAGAGCCAGCCGGCCATCCAGGGCAGAAAACTGAGGGTAAACTTCTGACTTAACTTAAGTGGCTTTTCTTCAGGATCCCTGAAATGAGGACATGTAGGAGTCTCCCATACCTCAGCTTTGACATTGGGATTCTGCTGTGTCATGGTGATGGGGACTCATGACAACCACGGTTGTAGTTTAGCTTGTACCCTGCAGGTCTTTACTCACTACTCAATGTCCTCTAGAGTGTTTCACTTTAACCGGGGGGTTCCTTTGATGTGGTGACTGTAGGAAGAGGTGGAGGGAGGCAGGCAGGCAGGCAGAGACGACAGACAACTCTCAACACAGTGGGTGGTGGTGTTTGTTCTGCTGAGGTAAATAAAAGAAGAAGCTCCCATAACAACTCTCTCCTCTCCTCTCCTCTCCTCTCCTCTCCTCTCCTCTCCTCTCCTCTCCTCTTCTCTCCTTTGATTATTCAGAGAATCGAAGGCAAATTCAAACAAACCTGAGCCAGCAAGGTAATCCTCAGAGGACGAACATCAATAAATTAATCTTTAGATAATTCATTACTATTACAAATGACAAAAGTCCATTATTTGAATGTACTTGTTTTATAATTCCTCCAGAGTTGATTGTTTGATGTCTGCATGTCACGCCCTGGTCTATATTTATTATGTTATCTTCATGTATTGGGTCAGGCCAGGGTGTGACATGGGTTTATTTGTAGTGTGTTTCGTCTTGGGGTTGTGTGGGGTGTATAGATTAGTCTATGGCTGCCTGAGGCGGTTCTCAATCAGAGTCAGGTGATTATCGTTGTCTCTGATTGGGAACCATATTTAGGTAGCCTGGGTTTCACTGTGTGTTTGTGGGTGATTGTTCCAGTCTCTGTGTTTGTTGCACCAGTCAGGGCTGTTTCGGTTTTTGACATTTGTTGTTTTGTATTGTTCGTGTTCTTCAACATTAAAGATGTATCGAACGAACCACGTTGCATTTTGGTCCGATCCTTGTTCCACCTCTTCGTCAGAGAAGGAGGTGGAAGAAAGCCGTTACAGAATCACCCACCACAAACGGACCAAGCAACGTGTCAACGGGCAGGAGCCACAGGAGAAGCAACAAAGGCAGCAACAGCGATCACAGGACTTCTGGACTTGGGAGGAGAAATTGTTCGGACCCTGGGATCAGCCTGGAGAATATCGCCGCCCCAAAGAAGAACTGGAGGCGGCGAGAGCTGAGAGGCGCTGGTATGAGGAGGCAGCGCGGCGACGTGGATGGAAGCCCGAGAGTCAGCCCCAAAAATTTCTTGGGGGGGAAGCTCAGGGAGAGTGTGGCAGAGTCAGGAGTCAGACCTGAGCTCACTCTCCCTGTTTATCGTGAGGAGCCAAGGAGGAGACCAGAACCGGTGTTGGAGGTGAGCGAAGTAGAGACTGTGAAGGAGTTAATGGGGAAATTGGAGGAGAGAGAAATGAGAGAGTTGCTGTGTTGGTGCTTTTTGCATGGAATTCGCCCGACGGAACGTGTCAGGGATTTAATGGCACCTGGGTCAGCGCTCCATACTCGTCCTGAGGTGCATGTTAGTCGGCTGGTTAAGATGGTGCCAGCCTCACGCACCAGGCCTCCTGTGCACATCCCTAGCCTTGCACGTCCTGTGCCAACACTGCTCTCAAGATCTCCAGTACGCCTTCACGGTCTAGCCCATCCTGTGCCACCTCCACACACCAGCCCTCCGGTGCCAGCTCCCCGCACCAGGCTTCCTGTGCGTGTCCTCGGCCCAGTACCATCAGTGCCAGTACCACACATCAGGCCTACAGTGCGCCTCGCCTCTCCTGCGCTGCCGGAGCCTCCCGCCTGGAAGATGTTTGAACTTCACACAACATCCATCACTTCTATCACTTCACTGGTAATAAAGCCCCACTGTCTGCACTGCCCCAATACAATACATTACCATACATTACCATACAATACATTACATTACATTGCCATACAATACAATACATTACCATACAATACATTACATTAGATTACATTGCCATATAATACAATACATTACAATACAATGACATTACCATACATTACATTACCATTCACTACAATATAATACAATACAATACATTACCATACAATACATTACATTACATTGCCATACAATACAATACATTACATTACATTACAATTACATTACCATACATTACATTACCATACAATACAACACATTACCATACAATACAATACAATACATTACTATACAATACAATTACATTACCATACATTACATTACCATACATACATTACCATACAATACCATGCAATACACTACATTACCATACACTACATTACATTACAATACATTACATTACAATACATTACAATACAATACAATGCAATACATTACAATACAATGCAATACATTACAATACAATACAATACAATACAATACATGACAATACACTACATTACGATACAATACATTGCCATACAATACAATACAATACAATACAGTCCTCCCTAAACCTGATTTACTGACTGTTGTGGAATCCTTCCATTAGCCCAGTGTGTTGGAGTGTGTGTGTGTGTGTGTGTGTGTGTATGTGTGTGTGTGTGTGTGTGTGTGTGTGTGTGTGTGTGTGTGTGTGTGTGTGTGTTTAACAACTAAAACTCTTATCTCTCCCAGAGCTGGCTTCTAGAGTCATTTTCCCAGGCACTCTAAGCTGAAGTCTGCCTGGTCTGGACAGCATCCCACCGTGGTCGAGTCTCTTCTACCACGTTTTTCTGGTTCTTCCTTCTCAAAGACAAAGTGATGTTAAGAAACACCACTGTATCTGGGATGGTACAGCAACAGCATTAGTGTTACAAACAGACTGCTTGCTGTCTCTGTCCTTCATATGGTGCGTCTGCTGTGCGATGTCGTTTCTCTCTGTTCTATAGTTTTGAATGTTCAATAAAAACTGACCTTGAAAATGACCATCTGGAAAGGTTCCTTTCGTTTCTTGTATTTTGAAGTGCATTTTGCATTTATGTTGTTGTCTTGGACCAAATCTGCACACCAAAAGTCTCGATATTGTCGTATTGATATTGTCGATATTCACGTTGTCATTCATTGGACTGTGACTCTACTTATCAACATTCTTTGGCATATTGTTTTCTGATGTTATTTTCTCCCGCTGTCTGGTTGTCCTGCAGTGGAGCTGTTTGTCTGTACGACTCAGGCCATAGCTGACATAGTGACCCGTGTTCTCCCGTCTTACCCTCTTTCCAGCGGATCCTTTTGTCTGTACGACTCAGGCCATAGCTGACATAGTGACCCGTGTTCTCCTGTCTTACCCTCTTTCCAGCGGATCCTTTTGTCTGTACGACTCAGGCCATAGCTGACATAGTGATCCTGGTGGATGGATCCTGGAGCATCGGGAGGCTCAACTTCCGCTTGGTCCGCATGTTCCTGGAGAACCTGGTCAGCGCTTTCAGCGTCGGGATCGACCAGACCAGGATAGGTAAGCATTAGCATCACTGTCTGTTATTGACCAGGATAGGTAAGCATTAGCATCACTGTCTGTTATTGACCAGGATAGGTAAGCATTAGCATCACTGTCTGTTATTGACCAGGATAGGTAAGCATTAGCATCGCTGTCTGTTATTGACCAGGATAGGTAAGCATTAGCATCGCTGTCTGTTATTGACCAGGATAGGTAAGCATTAGCATCACTGTTTGTTATTGACCAGGATAGGTAAGCATTAGCATCACTGTCTGTTATTGACCAGGATAGGTAAGCATTAGCATCACTGTCTGTTATTGACCAGGATAGGTAAGCATTAGCATCACTGTCTGTTATTGACCAGGATAGGTAAGCATTAGCATCACTGTCTGTTATTGACCAGGATAGGTAAGCATTAGCATCTGTCACAGGGTTCAATAGCCTTACTGTGCTGTACTGTCACAGGGTTCAATAGTCTTACTGTACTGTACTGTCACAGGGTTCAATAGCCTTACTGTCCTGTCACAGGGTTCAATAGCCTTACTGTACTGTCACAGGGTTCAATAGCCTTACTGTACTGTCACAGGGTTCAATAGCCTTACTGTACTGTCACAGGGTTCAATAGCCTTACTGTACTGTACTGTCACAGGGTTCAATAGCCTTACTGTACTGTCACAGGGTTCAATAGCCTTACTGTACTGTCACAGGGTTCAATAGCCTTACTGTACTTTCACAGGGTTCATTCGTCTTACTGTACTTTCACAGGGGTCATTCGCCTTACTGTACTGTCACAGGGTTCAATAGCCTTACTGTACTGTACTGTCACAGGGTTCAATAGCCTTACTGTACTGTACTGTCACAGGGTTCAATAGCCTTACTGTACTGTACTGTCACAAGGTTCAATAGCCTTACTGTACTGTACTGTCACAGGGTTCAATAGCCTTACTGTCCTGTCACAGGGTTCAATAGCCTTACTGTCCTGTCACAGGGTTCAATAGCCTTACTGTCCTGTCACAGGGTTCAATAGCCTTACTGTACTGTCACAGGGTTCAATAGCCTTACTGTACTTTCACAGGGTTCATTCACCTTACTGTACTTTCACAGGGTTCATTAGCCTGGTCAAATGCAGGTGTGAAGTATATTCCCTTTTGCAGTCCTTATCCTATAAATGAAATCTATATTATTGTATTGTGCTGTATTCCCTCCCAGGTCTGGCCCAGTACAGTGGGGACCCCAGGATAGAGTGGCATCTGAATGCCTTCACCACTAAAGATGCAGTCCTGGATGCTGTGAAGAACCTGCCCTATAAGGGAGGCAACACACTGACAGGTACAATTCACCAGCAGCTCTCTCTGACTGCATCCCTAATGACAGCTATGGAAAGGTCACAGTAGATTTAGCCCAGAGGGGGACGTTTAGCCATGCTTAATAAACAGACGTATTGAAATCTGTTTATAGATTTTTGCATGAATGTAAAGCATTTTGTTAAGGGTAACCAGAGTTAGTTTTATTTATACCTTTATTTAACTAGGCAAGTCAGTTAAGAACAAATTCTTATTTTCAATGACGGCCTAGGAACAGTGGGTTAACTGCCTGTTCAGGGGCAGAACGACAGATTTGTACCTTGTCAGCTCAGGGATTTGAACTTGCAACCTTCCAGTTACTAGTCCAACACTCTAACCACTAGACTACTCTGCCGCCCCAGGGCAGCCTAGTGAGGGAAGTCTATATGACTTCAGTGGAGCCTTCATCAGGGAACTGTCTGTCTATCTGTCTGTCTAGCTGTCTAGTTTTCTATCTGTCTGTCTATCTGTGTAGCTGTGTATCTGTGTAGCTGTATAGCTGTCTATCTGTATAGCTGTCTTTCTGTATAGCTGTCTATCTGTGTAGCTGTATAGCTGTCTATCTGTGTAGTTGTGTATCTGTCTATATGTGTATCTGTCTATATGTGTATCTGTGTATCCGTCTATCTGTGTATCTGTGTATCCGTCTATCTGTGTATCTGTGTATCCGTCTATCTGTGTATCTGTGTAGCTGTCTATCTGTGTAGCTGTGTATCTGTGTAGCTGTCTATCTGTGTAGCTGTCTATCTGTGTAGCTGTCTATCTGTGTAGCTGTATAGCTGTCTATCTGTGTAGCTGTCTATCTGTCAAGCTGTCTATTTGTGTAGCTGTATAGCTGTCTATCTGTATAGCTGTCTATCTGTGTTGCTGTCTATCTGTGTAGCTATATAGCTGTCTATCTGTGTAGCTGTATAGCTGTCTATCTGTATAGCTGTCTATCTGTGTAGCTGTCTATCTGTCAAGCTGTCTATTTGTGTAGCTGTCTAGCTGTGTAGCTGTCTAGCTGTGTGTCTGTCTAGCTGTGTAGCTGTGTATCTATCTAGCTGTCTATCTGTGTAGCTGTCTATCTGTCTATATGTGTAGCTGTGTAGCTGTCTATCTGTCTAGCTGTCTATATGTGTAGTTGTCTATATGTGTAGTTGTGTAGCTGTCTATTTGTGTAGCTGTCTAGCTGTGTAGCTGTCTAGCTGTGTGTCTGTCTAGCTGTGTAGCTGTGTATCTATCTAGCTGTCTATCTGTGTAGCTGTCTATCTGTCTATATGTGTA
Organism: Oncorhynchus masou masou; assembly: GCF_036934945.1. NCBI lineage: Eukaryota > Metazoa > Chordata > Actinopteri > Salmoniformes > Salmonidae > Oncorhynchus > Oncorhynchus masou. The sequence goes on along the minus strand of NW_027009108.1, from coordinate 19,286 downwards.
GCTGTGTAGCTGTCTATCTGTCTAGCTGTCTATATGTGTAGTTGTCTATATGTGTAGTTGTGTAGCTGTCTATCTGTCTAGCTGTCTAGCTCTCTATCTGTCTATCTGTCTATATGTGTAGCTGTGTAGCTGTCTATCTGTCTAGCTGTCTATATGTGTAGTTGTCTATATGTGTAGTTGTGTAGCTGTCTATCTGTCTAGCTGTCTAGCTGTGTAGCTGTCTATCTGCCTACCTGTCTATCTGTCTAGCTGTGTAACTGTCTCTGTCTATCTGTGTAACTGTGTAGCTGTGTAACTGAACTGCGTAACTCTATATATCTGTGTGTATCTGGGTTCACTGAGGGTACAAAACATTAGGAACACCTTCCTAATATTGAGTTGCACCCCCTTTTGCCCTCAGAACAGCCTCAGTTCATCGGGACACGGACTCTACAAGGTGTTTCAAGCGTTCCACAGGGATGCTGGCCCATGTTGACTCCAATGCTTCCCACAGTTGTGTCAAGTTGCCCTTAATGTCCTTTGGGTGGTGGACCATTCTTCTTGATACACACAGAAAACTGTTGCGTGTGAAAAACCAAGCAGCGCTGAAGTTCTTGACGCTCCTGGCACCTTCTACCACTCCCCGTTCAAAGCGACTTAATATTTTGTCTTGCCCTTTCACCCTCTGAATGACACACACACAATCCATGTCACAATTGTCTCAAGGCTTAAAAATCCTTCTTTAACCCGTCTCCTCCCCTTCATCTACACTGATTTGAAGTGGATTTAACAAAGTGACATCAATAAGGCATCACATCTTTCACCTGGATTCACCTGGTCAGTCTATGTCATGGAAAGAGCAGGTGTTCCTAATGTTTTGTCCACTCAGTGTATTTCTGTGTATCTCTGCAGGCCTGGCCCTGACCTATATCCTGGAGAACAGCTTCAAGCCCGAGTCAGGCTCCAGGAGCGACGTCCCCAAAGTCGGTATCCTAATCACAGACGGGAAGTCCCAGGATGACGTGATCCCCCCTGCCCAGAGCCTGAGGGACGCTGGCATCGAACTCTTCGCCATTGGTAGGACTCAAGGCCTTGTTGTCCTTACTGTAGTATGAACACATGATGGTGTCTTTAGGAGAACTACAGTGAAATACAACTGCAATAAGACATTTACATAAGTATTTAGACCCTTTACTCAGGTACTTTGTTGAAGTATTTTCAGGTTTCTCCAGAGATGGCTCTGGCTGGGCCACTCAAGGACACTCGGAGACTTGTCGCGAAGCCGCTCCTGCATCGTCTTGGCTGTGTGCTTAGGGTCGTTGTCCTGCTGGAAGGTGAACCTCCGCCCCAGTCTGACGTCCTGAGCGCTCTGGAGCAGGTTTTCATCAAGGATCTCTCTGTACTTTGCTCTGTTCATCTTTGCCGCAATGCTGACGAGCTTGGCATTCAAGCCAAAGAGTTCATCAGACCAAATAATCTTGTTTCTCATGGTCTGAGAATCTTTAGGTGCCTTTTGGCAAACTCCAAGCAGGCCGTCATGTGCCTTTTACACGACAGCCTGCTGGAAGGTTCTCCCATCTCCACAGAGGAACTCTAGAGCTCTGCCTGAATGACCATAGGGTTCTTGGTTACTCCCTGACCAAGGCCCTTCTCCCCCTATTGCTCAGTTTGGCTGGGCGGCCAGCTCTAGGATGAGTCTTGGTGGTTCCAAATGTCTTCCATTAAAGAATGATGGAGGCCACTGTGTTCCTGGAGACCTTCAATGCTGCAGAAATGTTTTGGTACCTTTCCCCAGATCTGTGCCTCGACACAATCCTGTCTTGCAGCTCTACGGACAAATCTTTTGACCTCATGGCTTGGTTTTTACTCTGACATGCACTGTCAACTGTGGGACCTTATATAGACAGGTGTGTGCCTTTCCACATTCATGTCCAATCAATTGAATTTTCCACAGGTGGACTCCAATCAAGTTGTAGAAACATCTAAAGGATGATCAATGGAAACAGGATGCACCTGAGTTCAATTTCAAGTCTCATAGCAAAGGGTCTGAATACTTATATAAATCAGGTATTTTTTTATACATTTTACATTTTTATTTGCAAAAATATCTAAAAACCTGTTTTCGCTTTGTCATTATGGGATATTGGGTGTAGATTGGTGAGGATTTATTTTATATAATACATTTTACAATCAGGATGTAACGTAACATTTTGGGGGAAAAGTCAAGGGGTCTGAATACTTTCCGAAGGCACAGTATATTCATGCTGTGAGACTTTATGCTGTCGGTAGGACACAGTTAGTTGTTTTGATGCTGTCGGTTGGACACAGTTAGTTGTTTTGATGCTGTGGGTTGGACACAGTTAGTTGTTTTGATGCTGTCGGTAGGACACAGTTAGTTGTTTTGATGCTGTCGGTAGGACAGTTGTTTTGATGCTGTCGGTTGGACACAGTTATTTGTTTTGATGCTGTCGGTAGGACACAGTTAGTTGTTTTGATGCTGTCGGTTGGACACAGTTAGTTGTTTTGATGCTGTCGGTTGGACACAGTTAGTTGTTTTGGTGCTGTCGGTTGGACACAGTTAGTTGTTTTGATGCTGTCGGTAGGACACAGTTAGTTGTTTTGATGCTGTCGGTTGGACACAGTTAGTTGTTTTGATGCTGTCGGTAGGACACAGTTAGTTGTTTTGATGCTGTCGGTGGGACACAGTTAGTTGTTTTGATGCTGTCGGTAGGACACAGTTAGTTGTTTTGATGCTGTCGGTGGGACACAGTTAGTTGTTTTGATGCTGTCGGTAGGACACAGTTAGTGGTTTTGATGCCATCGGTAGGACACAGTTAGTTGGTTTGATGCTGTCGGTTGGACACAGTTAGTTGTTTTGATGCTGTCGGTTGGACACAGTTAGTTGTTTTGATGCTGTCGGTAGGACACAGTTAGTTGTTTTGATGCTGTCGGTAGGATACAGTTGTTTTGATGCTGTCGGTAGGACACAGTTAGTTGTTTTGATGCTGTCGGTGGGACACAGTTAGTTGTTTTGATGCTGTCGGTAGGACACAGTTAGTGGTTTTGATGCCATCGGTAGGACACAGTTAGTTGGTTTGATGCTGTCGGTTGGACACAGTTAGTTGTTTTGATGCTGTCGGTTGGACACAGTTAGTTGTTTTGATGCTGTCGGTAGGACACAGTTAGTTGTTTTGATGCTGTCGGTAGGATACAGTTGTTTTGATGCTGTCGGTAGGACACAGTTAGTTGTTTTGATGCTGTCGGTAGGACACAGTTAGTTGTTTTGATGCTGTCGGTAGGACACAGTTAGTTGTTTTGATGCTGTCGGTTGGACACAGTTAGTTGTTTTGATGCTGTCGGTTGGACACAGTTAGTTGTTTTGATGCTGTCGGTTGGACACAGTTAGTTGTTTTGATGCTGTCGGTTGGACACAGTTAGTTGTTTTGATGCTGTCGGTAGGACACAGTTAGTTGTTTTGATGCTGTGGGTAGGACACAGTTGTTTTGATGCTGTCGGTTGGACACAGTTAGTTGTTTTGATGCTGTCGTTAGGACACAGTTAGTTGTTTTGATGCTGTCGGTTGGACACAGTTAGTTGTTATGATGCTGTCGGTTGGACACAGTTAGTTGTTTTGATGCTGTCGGTTGGACACAGTTAGTTGTTTTGATGCTGTCGGTTGGACACAGTGAGTTGTTTTGATGCTGCCGGTTGGACACAGTTGTTTTGATGCTGTCGGTAGGACACAGTTAGTTGTTTTGATGCTGTCGATTGGACACAGTTGTTTTGATGCTGTCGGTTGGACACAGTTAGTTGTTTTGATGCTGTCGGTTGGACACAGTGAGTTGTTTTGATGCTGCCGGTTGGACACAGTTGTTTTGATGCTGTCGGTAGGACACAGTTAGTTGTTTTGATGCTGTCGATTGGACACAGTTGTTTTGATGCTGTCGGTAGGACACAGTTAGTTGTTTTGATGCTGTCGGTGGGACACAGTTAGTTGTTTTGATGCTGTCGGTAGGACACAGTTAGTGGTTTTGATGCCATCGGTAGGACACAGTTAGTTGGTTTGATGCTGTCGGTTGGACACAGTTAGTTGTTTTGATGCTGTCGGTTGGACACAGTTAGTTGTTTTGATGCTGTCGGTAGGACACAGTTAGTTGTTTTGATGCTGTCGGTAGGATACAGTTGTTTTGATGCTGTCGGTAGGACACAGTTAGTTGTTTTGATGCTGTCGGTAGGACACAGTTAGTTGTTTTGATGCTGTCGGTAGGACACAGTTAGTTGTTTTGATGCTGTCGGTTGGACACAGTTAGTTGTTTTGATGCTGTCGGTTGGACACAGTTAGTTGTTTTGATGCTGTCGGTTGGACACAGTTAGTTGTTTTGATGCTGTCGGTTGGACACAGTTAGTTGTTTTGATGCTGTCGGTTGGACACAGTTAGTTGTTTTGATGCTGTCGGTAGGACACAGTTAGTTGTTTTGATGCTGTGGGTAGGACACAGTTGTTTTGATGCTGTCGGTTGGACACAGTTAGTTGTTTTGATGCTGTCGTTAGGACACAGTTAGTTGTTTTGATGCTGTCGGTTGGACACAGTTAGTTGTTATGATGCTGTCGGTTGGACACAGTTAGTTGTTTTGATGCTGTCGGTTGGACACAGTTAGTTGTTTTGATGCTGTCGGTTGGACACAGTGAGTTGTTTTGATGCTGCCGGTTGGACACAGTTGTTTTGATGCTGTCGGTAGGACACAGTTAGTTGTTTTGATGCTGTCGATTGGACACAGTTGTTTTGATGCTGTCGGTTGGACACAGTTAGTTGTTTTGATGCTGTCGGTAGGACACAGTTAGTTGTTTTGATGCTGTCGGTAGGACACAGTTAGTTGTTTTGATGCTGTCGGTAGGACACAGTTAGTTGTTTTGATGCTGTCGGTAGGACACAGTTAGTTGTTTTGATGCTGTCGGTAGGACACAGTTAGTTGTTTTGATGCTGTCGATTGGACACAGTTGTTTTGATGCTGTCGGTTGGACACAATTAGTGGTGTTGATGCTGTCGGTTGGACACAGTTAGTTGTTTTGATGCTGTCGGTTGGACACAGTTAGTTGTTTTGATGCTGTCGGTAGGACACAGTTAGTTGTTTTGATGCTGTCGGTTGGACACAGTTAGTTGTTTTGATGCTGTCGGTAGGACACAGTTAGTTGTTTTGATGCTGTCGGTAGGACACAGTTAGTTGTTTTGATGCTGTCGGTAGGACACAGTTAGTTGTTTTGATGCTGTCGGTAGGACACAGTTAGTTGTTTTGATGCTGTCGGTAGGACACAGTTAGTTGCTTTGATGCTGTCGGTAGGACACAGTTAGTGGTTTTGGTGCTGTCGGTAGGACACAGTTAGTTGTTTTGATGCTGTCGGTAGGACACAGTTAGTTGTCTTGATGCTGTCGGTAGGACACAGTTAGTTGTTTTAGAGGTTAAGGCTGACATGGTGACACGCTTGGATACACTTTTGTCCTTTGTGTTTTGTTAAGGGAAACAAAAGGAAACAGATTGATCTTGATCTAAATCTTGATCTAAATCTTAATCTTGATCTAAATATTGATCTAAATCTTCATCTAGATCTTGATCTAGATCTTAATCTTGATCTGGACCTTAATCTAAATCTTAATCTAGATCTTAATCTAAATCTTAATCTAAATCTTCATCTAGATCTTAATCTTGATCTAGATCTAAATCTTGATCTTAATCTTGATCTTAATCTAGATCTTAATCTAGATCTTAATCTTGATCTTAATCTAGATCTTAATCTAGATCTTAATCTTGATCTTAGTGCTCTCTCTCCCTGTGTGCAGGTGTAAAGAATGCTGATGAGAATGAGCTGAGGGCCATAGCTTCTGAGCCTGACAACACTCATGTGTACAACGTGGCAGACTTCAGCATCATGAGCTCTATCATAGAGGGACTGACCCAGATAGTCTGTGAACGGGTAGAGGAGCAGGACAAGGAGATCAAAGGTGAACAATTCAAATCAGAGAGCAAAGATGTTGGCACGTCAGTCCTCATACCACTGTATATCTTTACAGTACATACTGTCTCATTCACTTAGACACAGTACCCAGTCTTCAGTCCTCATACCACTGTATATCTTTACAGTACATACTGTCTCATTCACTTAGACACAGTACCCAGTCTTCAGTCCTCATACCACTGTATATCTTTACAGTACATACTGCCTCATTCACTTAGACACAGTACCCAGTCTTCAGTCATCATACCACTGTATATCTTTACAGTACATAGTCTCATTCACTTAGACACAGTACCCAGTCTTCAGTCATCATACCACTGTATATCTTTACAGTACATAGTCTCATTCACTTAGACACAGTACACAGTCTTCAGTCCTCATACCACTGTATATCTTTACAGTACATAGTCTCATTCACTTAGACACAGTACCCAGTCTTCAGTCCTCATACCACTGTATATCTTTACAGTACATAGTCTCATTCACTTAGACATAGTTCTTCTGTATGTGTGATGTTTACTGTTAATTTTTATTGTTTATTTCACTTTATATATTCACTTTATATATTATCTACCCTACCTGCTTTGGCAATGTTAACACATGTTTCCCATGCCAATAAAGCCCTTGAATTGAATTGAGTTCATAGTGCCCAGTGTTTAATATTGAGCAGGCCTCATGTTGTCACTCCCAATCTGAGCTGAAATAACTCCTGTCTATTTAATACACTTCATACATCATGTAGAATCATCATAATGCTGTTCCATATGTGGTGCTTACTGAATAAACACGCCCTTCTGGGTTCCATTTTAGAACCCTCTATGGAAAGAGTTCTACATGGAACCCTTTTGGGTTCTACCTGTAACCAATAAAGGTGTTCCTATGGGGACGGCCGAAGAATCTTTTTGGAACCCTTTTTTCTAAGTGTGTATGTCTCAGTGCGGGTTCTAGTTGGAACCAAAAATAGTTCTTCATAGGGTTCTCCTATGGGGACAGCCAAAGAACCCTTTTGGGTTCTACCTGTAACCAATAAAGGTATTCCTATGGGGACAGCCGAAGAACCCTTTTGGAACCCTTGTGTGTGTATGTCTCAGTGCGGGTTCTAGTTGGAACCAAAAATAGTTCTTCATAGGGTTCTCCTATGGGGACAGTCAAAGAACCCTTTTAGGTTCTAGATAGCATATTTTATTTCTAAGAGTGTACTGTACAAACGTTCCATACCGTGCATTCTCTAACGATCCGTTGTGATGTTCCTCCAGGAGAGTCTGCTGGTCAGGAGACACAGGGAGCCCCTCAGGACCTAGTGACATCAACATGTCCATACTGTAGTCTGTCACCTTAGATGCTGTCCTGTACTATCTGAATGTGTGTTCCTCCAGGAGAGTCTGCTGGTCAGGAGACACAGGGAGCCCCTCAGGACCTAGTGACATCAACATGTCCATACTGTACAGTCTGTCACCTTAGATGCTGTCCTGTACTATCTGAATGTGTGTTCCTCCAGGAGAGTCTGCTGGTCAGGAGACACAGGGAGCCCCTCAGGACCTAGTGACATCAACATGTCCATACTGTACAGTCTGTCACCTTAGATGCTGTCCTGTACTATCTGAATGTGTGTTCCTCCAGGAGAGTCTGCAGGTCTGGAGACACAGGGAGCCCCTCAGGACCTAGTGACATCAACATGTCCATACTGTACAGTCTGTCACCTTAGATGCTGTCCTGTACTATCTGAATGTGTGTTCCTCCAGGAGAGTCTGCTGGTCAGGAGACACAGGGAGCCCCTCAGGACCTAGTGACATCAACATGTCCATACTGTACAGTCTGTCACCTTAGATGCTGTCCTGTACTATCTGAATGTGTGTTCCTCCAGGAGAGTCTGCTGGTCAGGAGACACAGGGAGCCCCTCAGGACCTAGTGACATCAACATGTCCATACTGTACAGTCTGTCACCTTAGATGCTGTCCTGTACTATCTGAATGTGTGTTCCTCCAGGAGAGTCTGCTGGTCAGGAGACACAGGGAGCCCCTCAGGACCTAGTGACATCAACATGTCCATACTGTACAGTCTGTCACCTTAGATGCTGTCCTGTACTATCTGAATGTGTGTTCCTCCAGGAGAGTCTGCTGGTCAGGAGACACAGGGAGCCCCTCAGGACCTAGTGACATCAGAGGTGACAGCCAGGAGTTTCAGGGTGTCCTGGAGTCACGCTCCCGGCAGTGTAGAGAAGTACCGGGTGGTGTTCTACCCTGCTACCCAGGGAGGACGGCCTAAAGAGGTACACACACTCCATCTCACTCTCCCACCCAGTAGGGCTTTTTAATGTTCAACTGCTGCAGGTGAAACAAAAGGGGTTGGAACCCAAATGATTTTCTAATTGTTTCGTTCTCGAATAGAATCACAATCTTTTTATCGTTCCGTTCCACTGTTCCGAACAGAACAATAAAGTTCTGAACCGGTTCAAACCCTAAAAAAGTATCCGTTTATATTTTGAATTTCTGTTCCTTTTTTTAACGTGTAAAATCGACAGTTGTTTACATTTAGCTCATTAAATGACTTCACCAATCGTTCCAGGTTCCGTTTCTGTTCCTTGAAAAATGTATATTACTGGATGTATTCTCTCCAAATGTTCAGGACTACTTTACTGGATGTATTGACTCCAGATGTCTCTGTGTCAGTCTCTGTGTATCTCTGACCCAGTCTCTGTGTCTCTAAGACCCAGTCTCTGTGTCTCTAAAACCCAGTCTCTGTGTCTCTAAAACCCAGTCTCTGTGTCTCTAAGACCCAGTCTCTGTGTCTCTAAGACCCAGTCTCTGTGTCTCTAAAACCCAGTCTCTGTGTCTCTAAAACCCAGTCTCTGTGTCTCTAAGACCCAGTCTCTGTGTCTCTAAGACCCAGTCTCTGTGTATCTCTGACCCAGTCTCTGTGTCTCTAAGACCCAGTCTCTGTGTATGTCTGACCCAGTCTCTGTGTCTCTAAGACCCAGTCTCTGTGTCTCTAAGACCCAGTCTCTGTGTCTCTAAGACCCAGTCTCTGTGTCTCTAAGACCCAGTCTCTGTGTCTCTAAAACCCAGTCTCTGTGTCTCTAAGACCCAGTCTCTGTGTCTCTAAGACCCAGTCTCTGTGTATCTCTGACCCAGTCTCTGTGTCTCTAAGACCCAGTCTCTGTGTATGTCTGACCCAGTCTCTGTGTCTCTAAGACCCAGTCTCTGTGTATCTCTGACCCAGTCTCTGTGTATCTCTGACCCAGTCTCTGTGTATCTCTGACCCAGTCTCTGTGTCTCTCTGACCCAGTCTCTGTGTATCTCTGACCCAGTCTCTGTATCTCTCTGACCCAGTCTCTGTGTATCTCTGACCCAGTCTCTGTGTATCTCTGACCCAGTCTCTGTGTCTCTCTGACCCAGTCTCTGTGTATCTCTGACCCAGTCTCTGTATCTCTCTGACCCAGTCTCTGTGTATCTCTGACCCAGTCTCTGTGTCTCTCTGACCCAGTCTCTGTGTATCTCTCTGACCCAGTCTCTGTGTATCTCTTTGACCCAGTCTCTGTGTATATCTCTGACCCAGTCTCTGTGTATCTCTGACCCAGTATCTCTGTGTATCTCTCTGACCCAGTATCTCTGTGTATCTCTCTGACCCATTCTCTGTGTATCTCTTTGACCCAGTCTCTGTGTATCTCTCTGACCCAGTATCTCTGTGTATCTCTGACCCAGTCTCTGTGTCTCTCTGACCCAGTCTCTGTGTATCTCTCTGACCCAGTCTCTGTGTATCTCTCTGACCCAGTATCTCTGTGTATCTCTGACCCAGTATCTCTGTGTATCTCTCTGACCCAGTCTCTGTGTATCTCTCTGACCCAGTCTCTGTGTATCTCTTTGATCCAGTCTCTGTGTATCTCTCTGACCCAGTATCTCTGTGTATCTCTGACCCAGTATCTCTGTGTATCTCTGACCCAGTCTCTGTGTATCTCTTTGACCCAGTCTCTGTATCTCTTTGACCCAGTCTCTGTGTATCTCTCTGACCCAGTCTTTGTGTATCTCTCTGACCCAGTCTTTGTGTATCTCTCTGACCCAGTATCTCTGTGTATCTCTCTGACCCAGTCTCTGTGTATCTCTCTGACCCAGTCTCTGTGTATCTCTCTGACCCAGTCTCTGTGTATCTCTCTGACCCAGTCTCTGTGTATCTCTCTGACCCAGTATCTCTCTGTATCTCTCTGACCCAGTATCTCTGTGTTTCTCTCTTTGTGTCTCTCCCAGGCTGTGGTGGACGGCACAGAGAACTCTGTGGTTCTGCGGTATCTCAACTCCTTAACAGAGTACCAGTTAGCTGTGTTTGCTGTCTACACCAGCTCAGCGAGCGAGGCACTTCGTGGCAGCGAGACCACATGTGAGTCCACCTCCCTTCTCATTGACAACAAGACTATTTTCTACACTTGTTCTTTTTTCCCTCCTGGGCCAAGTTGGATGTGTGTAAACATACTCTTTCACCTGTGTTTAACCCAACTCTCTGTGTTTGTCTGTTCGTTCCTGTGTGTGCGCCTTCCTGCGTGTGTTCACGTGTGTCTCAGTGGCTCTACCCATGGTGAACGGCCTGGAGCTGTACGACGTTACCCACAACACCATGCGGGCGCGGTGGAGCGGTGTGCAGGGCGCCTCGGGGTACATGGTCCTATACGCCCCCCTGACCAAGGACCAGGCCTCCGACGAGAAAGAGGTACCCCAGCCGGAGGGCCGCGAGCCTGGGTGGGATCGGTCTGGGGGAGGGTTCTTCCTGGAGGGGCTGCTGGTGGTCCGTGTCTCTTTTCTCCGGATGAAATATAGCATGGATAATCCCTGGTTCCTAAACCACAGGAGCACCGGGGGTGGGAGGCCTTGTGTCAGTAGATCTGCTGCTGAACAGAACCAGCAGAACCCTGGTGATCTGGAGGCTCCACAGGCTTATTGGATCTCTGTCTGTCCCTGTCCCTGTCCCTGTCCCTGTCCCTGTCTCTGTCTCTGTCTGTCCCTGTCTCTGTCCCTGTCCCTGTCTCTGTCTCTGTCCCTGTCCCTGTCCCTGTCCCTATCTCTGTCTGTCCCCGTCCCTGTCCCTGTCCCTGTCCCTGTCCCTGTCTCTGTCCCTGTCTCTGTCCCTGTCTCTCTCTGTCCATGTATCTGTCCCTGTCCCTGTCTCTCTCTGTCCCTATCTCTGTGTCTCTCTCTGTCCCTGTCTCTCTCTGTCCCTATCTCTGTCCCTGTCTCTGTCTCTGTCCCCGTCTCTGTCCCTGTCCCTCTCTGTCCCCGTCTCTGTCCCTATCTCTGTCCGTGTATCTGTCCCTGTCTCTGTCCCTTTCTCTGTCCGTGTATCTGTCCCTGTCTCTGTCCCTCTCTGTCCGTGTATCTGTCCCTGTCTCTGTCCCTCTCTGTCCGTGTATCTTTCCCTGTCCCTGTCCCTCTCTGTCCCCGTCCCTGTCCCTGTCCCTGTCTCTAGAGAACATGTTGCAGTTTTAAAGAAAGTGTGCTTCAAATCTACTTTTTGACATGAGGGCAGAGAGGAAATGAGCTGTTTTACATTTTGACATGAGGGAGCAGAGAGGAAAATGAGCTGTTTTACATTTTGACATGAGGGAGCAGAGAGGAAAATGAGCTGTTTTACATTTTGACATGAGGGCAGAGAGGAAAGTGAGCTGTTTTACATTTTGCCATGAGGGAGCAGAGAGGAAAATGAGCTGTTTTACATTTTGACATGAGGGAGCAGAGAGGAAAATGAGCTGTTTTACATTTTGACATGAGGGGCAGAGAGGAAAATGAGCTGTTTTACATTTTGAGATGGGGGCAGAGAGGAAAATGAGCTGTTTTACATTTTGCCATGAGGGAGCAGAGAGGAAAATGAGCTGTTTTACATTTTGACATGAGGGAGCAGAGAGGAAAATTAGATGTTTTACATTTTGACATGAGGGGCAGAGAGGAAAATGAGCAGTTTTACATTTTGCCATGGGGTGCATTTTTACAGTTTTTTAATATGATATCTGAGTGACACTGACTAACAGAATCGATGGGGGCCCCTGGTCGGTATTTCAACCAAGATAACAAGGTTAGATAGCTGTCCGCTAAACGAACTGACACGGGCTAATTGACTGACTATCAGTGCCTGACATAACAAGAGAAGCACTGACGATGTACCACCACATTTTGAAATTGCAACTTGTATATTCTAATCTTCTAACCCGCAACAGTAAGTTGAGACCTCGACTGAGTTTCTAAAATACACTGCTCAAAAAAAACAGAGGGAACACTTAAACAAAACAATGTAACTCCAAGTCAATCACACTTCTGTGAAATCAAACTGTCCACTTAGGAAGCAACACTGATTGACAATGAATTTCACATGCTGTTGTGCAAATGGAATAGACAACAGGTTGAAATTATAGGCAATTAGCAAGACACCCCCAATAAAGGAGTGGTTCTGCAGGTGGTGACCACAGACCACTTCTCAGTTCCTATGCTTCCTGGCTGATGTTTTGGTCACTTTTGAATGCTGGCGGTGCTTTCACTCGAGTGGTAGCATGAGACGGAGTCTACAACCCACACAAGTGGCTCAGGTAGTGCAGCTCATCCAGGATGGCACATCAATGCGAGCTGTGGCAAGAAGGTTTGCTGTGTCTGTCAGCGTAGTGTCCAGAGCATGGAGGCGCTACCAGGAGACAGGCCAGTACATCAGGAGACGTGGAGGAGGCCGTGGGAGGGCAACAACCCATCAGCAGGACCGCAACCTCCGCCTTTGTGCAAGGAGGAGCAGGAGGAGCACTGCCAGAGCCCTGCAAAATGACCTCCAGCAGGCCACAAATGTGCATGTGTCTGCTCAAATGGTCAGAAACAGACTCCATGAGGGTGGTATGAGGGCCCGACGTCCACAGGTGGGGGTCCACACCGTGCGGGACGTTTGGCATTTGCCAGAGAACACCGAGATTGGCAAGGTCGCCACTGGCGCCCTGTGCTCTTCACAGATGAAAGCAGGTTCACACTGAGCACATGACAGACGTGACAGAGTCTGGAGACGCTGTGGAGAACGTTCTGCTGCCTGCAACATCCTCCAGCATCTCCAGCACAGCCCTCCATGTGCTCGCCAGAGGTAGCCTGACTGCCATTAGGTACCGAGATGAGATCCTCAGACCCCTTGTGAGACCATATGCTGGTGCAATTGGCCCTGGGTTCCTCCTAATGCAAGACAATGCTAGACCTCATGTGGCTGGTGTGTGTCAGCAGTTCCTGCAAAAGGAAGGCATTGATGCTATGGACTGGCCCGCCCGTTCCCCAGACCTGAATCGAATTGAGCACATCTGGGACATCATGTCCCGCTCCATCCACCAACGCCACGTTGCACCACAGACTGTCCAGGAGTTGGCGGATGCTTTAGTCCAGGTCTGGGAGGAGATCCCTCAGGAGACCATCCGCCACCTCATCAGGAGCATGCCCAGGTGTTGTCGGGAGGTCATACAGGCACGTGGAGGCCACACACACTACTGATCCTCATTTTGACTTGTTTTAAGAACATTACATCAAAGTTGGATCAGCCTGTAGTGTGGTTTTCCACTTTAATTTTGAGTGTGACTCCAAATCCAGACCTCCATGGGTTGATAAATTTGATTTCCATTGATAATTTTTGTGTGATTTTTTTTTGTCAGCACATTCAACTATGTAAAGAAAAAAGTATTTATTGAGAATATTTAATTAATTCAGATCGAGGATGTGTTATTTTCGTGTTCCCTTTATTTTTTTGAGCAGTGTATATCTATATATATATTATGGGGAACTTTGGTTTTACCTCTCTGTGTGTGGCCTGCGGCCCTTCCAAAGTGCGGTCGCGGTCCGGATTATTCCACAAGATAAACGACTCTGCTTTCTCTACAGTATTGCGTGCCTCAGAAATAATACTGTACGTTCTGTACAGCTGTCCCCAGACAGTGCAAAGAAGTTACATGTTTCATGTTGAATTATTCTCTGTACTAATCAGGCTTCCAGATGGCGCTTCTTGGCTTCAGTCCCAACAGTACCCTGTTCCCCATATAGTCCACTACATTAGTCCACTACACAAGTAGGGCACTATATAAGGAATAGGGAATACACCTGAAACCCCACCTCTTCAAGGAATACCTAGGATAGGATAAAGTAATCCTTCTCACCCCCCCCCCCCCCCCTTAAATGATTTAGATGCACTATTGTAGAGTGGCTGTTCCACTGGATGTCATAAGGTGAATTCACCAATTTGTAAGTCGCTCTGGATAAGAGCGTCTGCCAAATGACTTAAATGTAAATGTATAGGTTGTAATTTGGGACTCACACCGCTGTGTCATCTGGACCTTCATCGATGCTTTCCCATTTGCCCCTTTAATACCAACAGATGAAGGTGTCAGGTGCAGTAACTGATCTACAGCTGGAGGACTTGACTCCTGCCACTGAGTACACGGTGACAGTCTACGCAATGTACGGAGAAGAAGCTAGCGATCCTATGAGTAGCCAGCAGACCACCTGTAAGTGTCCTCTTAAACCTACTGTTAAATATTCAACCATTCAGATAAAGGACAGGTATACTGAAGGTCTTCCCGAGGACAGATATACTGTGGGTCTTCCTGAGGACAGATATACTGTGGGTCTTCCTGAGGACAGATATACTGAGGGTCTTCCTGAGGACAGATATACTGTGGGTCTTCCTGAGGACAGATATACTGTGGGTCTTCCTGAGGACAGATATACTGTGGGTCTTCCTGGGGACAGATATACTGAGGGTCTTCCCGAGGACAGATATACTGAGGGTCTTCCTGAGGACAGATATACTGTGGGTCTTCCTGAGGACAGATATACTGTGGGTCTTCCTGGGGACAGATATACTGAGGGTCTTCCTGAGGACAGATATACTGTGGGTCTTCCCGAGGACAGATATACTGAGGGTCTTCCTGAGGACAGATATACTGTGGGTCTTCCCGAGGACAGATATACTGAGGGTCTTCCTGAGGACAGATATACTGTGGGTCTTCCTGAGGACAGATATACTGTGGGTCTTCCTGGGGACAGATATACTGAGGGTCTTCCTGAGGACAGATATACTGTGGGTCTTCCCGAGGACAGATATACTGAGGGTCTTCCTGAGGACAGATATACTGTGGGTCTTCCTGAGGACAGATATACTGTGGGTCTTCCTGGGGACAGATATACTGAGGGTCTTCCTGAGGACAGATATACTGTGGGTCTTCCCGAGGACAGATATACTGTGGGTCTTCCTGAGGACAGATATACTGTGGGTCTTCCAGAGGACAGATATACTGTGGGTCTTCCTGAGGACAGATATACTGTGGGTCTTCCCGAGGACAGATATACTGTGGGTCTTCCTGAGGACAGATATACTGTGGGTCTTCCCGAGGACAGATATACTGTGGGTCTTCCCGAGGACAGATATACTGTGGGTCTTCCTGAGGACAGATATACTGTGGGTCTTCCTGAGGACAGATATACTGTGGGTCTTCCTGAGGACAGATATACTGTGGGTCTTCCTGAGGACAGATATACTGTGGGTCTTCCTGAGGACAGATATACTGAGGGTCTTCCTGAGGACAGATATACTGAAGGTCTTCCTGAGGACAGATATACTGTGGGTCTTCCCGAGGACAGATATACTGTGGGTCTTCCTGAGGACAGATATACTGTGGGTCTTCCTGAGGACAGATATACTGAGGGTCTTCCCGAGGACAGATATACTGTGGGTCTTCCTGAGGACAGATATACTGTGGGTCTTCCTGAGGACAGATATACTGAAGGTCTTCCTGAGGACAGATATACTGTGGGTCTTCCCGAGGACAGATATACTGTGGGTCTTCCTGTCTTCAGAAGTTGTAGCTGTATAGCACTTAGTGTCTGCTGATGGAAAAGGGGCTCTGTGAATACATTTGATTGATTGATCTCTTCAACATGACATTTTGAGTTAACCCCTTTGTGTCTGCAGTGCCACTGAGCCCTCCCAAGAACCTTGTGTTCTCTGAGGTGGACCACAACTCAGCCAAACTGTGGTGGGAAGCTGCCTCTAGGAAGGTGGCAGGATACCGTATCATGTACGTCAAGACTGACGGGCTAAAGACTGATGAGGTGAGAGACAACACTAGGGGATTTAACCTAGAACAAGACTAGGGGATTTAACCTAGAACAAGACTAGGGGATTTAACCTAGAACAAGACTAGGTGATTTAACCTAGAACAAGACTAGGTGATTTAACCTAGAACAACACTAGGGGATTTAACCTAGAACGAGACTAGGGGATTTAACCTAGAACAAGACTAGGGGATTTAACCTAGAACGAGACTAGGGGATTTAACCTAGAACAAGACTAGGTGATTTAACCTAGAACAAGACTAGGTGATTTAACCTAGAACAACACTAGGGGATTTAACCTAGAACGAGACTAGGGGATTTAACCTAGAACGAGACTAGGTGATTTAACCTAGAACAAGACTAGGGGATTTAACCTAGAACGAGACTAGGGGATTTAACCTAGAACGAGACTAGGGGATTTAACCTAGAACGAGACTAGGGGATTTAACCTAGAACGAGACTAGGGGATTTAACCTAGAACGAGACTAGGGGATTTAACCTAGAATGAGACTAGGGGATTTAACCTAGAACGAGACTAGGGGATTTAACCTAGAATGAGACTAGGGGATTTAACCTAGAACGAGACTAGGGGATTTGACCTAGAACGAGACTAGGGGATTTAACCTAGAACGAGACTAGGGGATTTAACCTAGAACAAGACTAGGGGATTTAACCTAGAACGAGACTAGGGGATTTGACCTAGAATGAGACTAGGGGATTTAACCTAGAATGAGACTAGGGATTTAACCTAGAACAAGACTCTGGGATTTAACCTAGAACAAGACTAGGGGATTTCGCCTAGAACGAGACTAGGGGATTTAACCTAGAACGAGACTAGGGGATTTAACCTAGAATGAGACTAGGGGATCTAACCTAGAACAAGATTAGGGGATTTAACCTAGAACAAGACAAGGGTATTTAACCTAGAACAAGACTAGGGGATTTAACATAGAGTTATCCATATATTACGTCTGTCTGTCTGTCTGTCTGTCTGTCTGTCTGTCTGTCTGTCTGTCTGTCTGTCTGTCTGTCTGTCTGTCTGTCTGTCTGTCTTTGTCAGTCCTCTCAATACTGTCTCTCTTTCTTCTGTCAATACTGTGTCTCTCTCTCTCTTCTTTCAATACTGTGTCTCTCTCTCCTATATCAATACTGTTTCTCTCTCTCTTCTGTCAATACTGTGTCTCTCTCTCTCTTCTGTCAATACTGTGTCTCTCTCTCTTCTGTCAATACTGTGTGTCTCTCTCTTCTTTCAATACTGTGTCTCTCTCTCCTATATCAATACTGTTTCTCTCTCTCTTCTGTCAATACTGTGTCTCTCTCTTCTGTCAATACTGTGTCTCTCTCTTCTGTCAATACTGTGTCTCTCTCTTCTGTCAATACTGTGTCTCTCTCTCCTATATCAATACTGTGTCTCTCTCTCTTCTGTCAATACTGTGTCTCTCTCTCCTATATCAATACTGTGTCTCTCTCTCTTCTGTCAATACTGTGTCTCTCTCTCTCTTCTGTCAATACTGTGTCTCTCTCTCTCTTCTGTCAATACTGTGTGTCTCTCTCTTCTTTCAATACTGTGTCTCTCTCTCCTATATCAATACTGTTTCTCTCTCTCTTCTGTCAATACTGTGTCTCTCTCTCTCTTCTGTCAATACTGTGTCTCTCTCTCTTCTGTCAATACTGTGTCTCTCTCTCTCTCTTCTGTCAATACTGTGTCTCTCTCTTCTGTCAATACTGTGTCTCTCTCTTCTGTCAATACTGTGTCTCTCTCTTCTGTCAATACTGTGTGTCTCTCTCTCTTCTGTCAATACTGTGTGTCTCTCTCTCTTCTGTCAATACTGTGTGTCTCTCTCTCTCTTCTGTCAATACTGTATGTCTCTTTCTCTCTTCTGTCAATACTGTCTCTCTCTCTCTTCTGTCAATACTGTGTGTCTCTCTCTCTCTCTTCTGTCAATACTGTGTGTCTCTCTCTCTCTTCTGTCAATACTGTGTGTCTCTTTCTCTCTTCTGTCAATACTGTGTGTCTCTCTCTCTCTCTTCTGTCAATACTGTGTGTTTCTCTCTCTTCTGTCAATACTGTGTGTCTCTCTCTCTTCTGTCAATACTGTGTGTCTCTCTCTCTCTTCTGTCAATACTGTGTGTCTCTCTCTCTCTTCTGTCAATACTGTGTGTTTCTCTCTCTTCTGTCAATACTGTGTGTTTCTCTCTCTTCTGTCAATACTGTGTGTCTCTCTCTCTCTTCTGTCAATACTGTGTGTCTCTCTCTCTCTTCTGTCAATACTGTGTGTCTCTCTCTCTTCTGTCAATACTGTGTGTTTCTCTCTCTTCTGTCAATACTATGTGTCTCTTTCTCTCTTCTGTCAATACTGTGTGTGTCTCTCTCTCTTCTGTCAATACTGTGTGTCTCTCTCTCTCTTCTGTCAATACTGTGTGTGTCTCTCTCTTCTGTCAATACTGTGTGTCTCTCTCTCTTCTGTCAATACTGTGTGTCTCTGTTTCCCCTTAGGTGGATGTGGGTCCCGTCACGTCCTGGACTCTGAATGACCTGACGTCTGCAACGGAGTATGAGGTAGCCATATTTGGGATCTACGACGAGGGCCAATCAGAAGCCCTCTCTGGCAGCTTCACCACCGGTAAGAACTCTCATAGTGCCAGATGGACAGGGTTTGCACTTTAGGAACTATGTTATTGGTACTAACTAGGTCAGAATAGGACTGTAGTATGAGTTTTTCAGTCAGAAGTGATGTGTGTTTTGCTTCATGTTGTAGCTGATCTTCCTGTTGTGATGATGCTGTTTGATCTCTCTAATAGACCCTGTGCCAGGACCTCTTGACCTCCAGGCCAGTGAGGTCACCGCAGAGAGCTTCCGGGTCAGCTGGGGTCACTCTGCTCCGGGCATCGTCCTCTACAAACTGACCTGGGCTCCTTATGATGGAGGGGACACTAAGGAGGTCAGTATGGGGTCAACCCACTATGGAGGTTGGTACTGGGACAACCCACTAAGGAGGTTGGTACTGGGACAACCCACTATGGAGGTTGGTACTGGGACAACCCACTAAGGAGGTTGGTACTGAGACAACCCACTATGGAGGTTGGTACTGGGACAACCCACTAAGGAGGTTGGTACTGAGACAACCCACTAAGGAGGTTGGTACTGGGACAACCCACTAAGGAGGTTGGTTCTGGGACAACCCACTATGGAGG
>NW_027009107.1:42500-55289 GCF_036934945.1 Oncorhynchus masou masou | reverse complement strand
GGGGGCTGTCTGTGTGACTGGAGAGGAGTGGTAGGATGTAGAGTTGTAATGGGGGCTCAGGGGGCTGTCTGTGTGACTGGAGAGGAGTGGTAGGATGTAGAGTTGTAATGGGGGCTCAGGGGGGCTGTCTGTGTGACTGGAGAGGAGTGGTAGGATGTAGAGTTGTAATGGGGGGGGGCTCATGGGGGGGGGGCTGTCTGTGTGACTGGAGAGGAGTGGTAGGATGTAGAGTTGTAATGGGGGAGTGACTGTAATGGGGGCTCAGGGGGGCTGTCTGTGTGACTGGAGAGGAGTGGTAGGATGTAGAGTTGTAATGGGGGCTCAGGGGGCTGTCTGTGTGACTGGAGAGGAGTGGTAGGATGTAGAGTTGTAATGGGGGCTCAGGGGGGCTGTCTGTGTGACTGGAGGAGTGGTAGGATGTAGAGTTGTAATGGGGGCTCAGGGGGCTGTCTGTGTGACTGGAGAGGAGTGGTAGGATGTAGAGTTGTAATGGGGGCTCAGGGGGCTGTCTGTGTGACTGGAGAGGAGTGGTAGGATGTAGAGTTGTAATGGGGGCTCAGGGGGCTGTCTGTGTGACTGGAGAGGAGTGGTAGGATGTAGAGTTGTAATGGGGGCTCAGGGGGGCTGTCTGTGTGACTGGAGGGGAGTGGTAGGATGTAGAGTTGTAATGGGGGCTCAGGGGGGCTGTCTGTGTGACTGGAGAGGAGTGGTAGGATGTAGAGTTGTAATGGGGGCTCAGGGGGGCTGTCTGGGTGACTGGGAGGAGTGGTAGGATGTAGAGTTGTAATGGGGGCTCAGGGGGCTGTCTGTGTGACTGGAGAGGAGTGGTAGGATGTAGAGTTGTAATGGGGGCTCAGGGGGCTGTCTGTGTGACTGGAGAGGAGTGGTAGGATGTAGAGTTGTAATGGGGGCTCAGGGGGCTGTCTGTGTGACTGGAGTGGAGGAGTTGTAATGGGGGCTAGGGGGCTGTCTGTGTGATGGCAGAGTTGTAATGGGGGCTCAGGGGGGCTGTCTGTGTGACTGGAGAGGAGTGGTAGGATGTAGAGTTGTAATGGGGGCTCAGGGGGCTGTCTGTGTGACTGGAGGAGTGGTAGGATGGAGTAATGGGGGCTCAGGGGGCTGGTAGGATGTAGAGTTGTAATGGGGGCTCAGGGGGGCTGTCTGTGTGACTGGAGAGGAGTGGTAGGATGTAGAGTTGTAATGGGGGCTCAGGGGGCTGTCTGTGTGACTGTTGTAATGGGGGCTCAGCTGTCTGTGTGACTGGAGAGGAGTGGTAGGATGTAGAGTTGTAATGGGGGCTCAGGGGGGCTGTCTGTGTGACTGGAGAGGAGTGGTAGGATGTAGAGTTGTAATGGGGGCTCAGGGGGGCTGTCTGTGTGACTGGAGAGGAGTGGTAGGATGTAGAGTTGTAATGGGGGCTCAGGGGGGCTGTCTGTGTGACTGGAGAGGAGTGGTAGGATGTAGAGTTGTAATGGGGGCTCAGGGGGCTGTCTGTGTGACTGTAGAGTAATGGGGGGAGGGGCTGTCTGTGTGACTGGAGGGGAGTGGTAGGATGTAGAGTTGTAATGGGGGCTCAGGGGGCTGTCTGTGTGACTGGAGAGGAGTGGTAGGATGTAGAGTTGTAATGGGGGCTCAGGGGGCTGTCTGTGTGACTGGAGAGGAGTGGTAGGATGTAGAGTTGTAATGGGGGCTCAGGGGGCTGTCTGTGTGAGAGGAGTGGTAGGATGTAGAGTTGTAATGGGGGCTCAGGGGGGCTGTCTGTGTGACTGGAGGGGAGTGGTAGGATGTAGAGTTGTAATGGGGGCTCAGGGGGCTGTCTGTGTGACTGGAGTGGTAGGATGTGGTAGGATGTAGAGTTGTAATGGGGGATCAGGGGGGCTGTCTGTGTGACTGGAGAGGAGTGGTAGGATGTAGAGTTGTAATGGGGGCTCAGGGGGCTGTCTGTGTGACTGGAGAGGAGTGGTAGGATGTAGAGTTGTAATGGGGGCTCAGGGGGGCTGTCTGTGTGACTGGAGTGGTAGGATGTGGTAGGATGTGACTGGAGAGGAGTGGTAGGATGTAAGTTGTAATGGGGGCTCAGGGGGCTGTCTGTGTGACTGGAGAGGAGTGGTAGGATGTAGAGTTGTAATGGGGGCTCAGGGGGCTGTCTGTGTGACTGGAGAGGAGTGGTAGGATGTAGAGTTGTAATGGGGGCTCAGGGGGCTGTCTGTGTGACTGGAGAGGAGTGGTAGGATGTAGAGTTGTAATGGGGGCTCAGGGGGCTGTCTGTGTGACTGGGAGGAGTGGTAGGATGTAGAGTTGTAATGGGGGCTCAGGGGGGCTGTCTGTGTGACTGGAGGGGAGTGGTAGGATGTAGAGTTGTAATGGGGGCTCAGGGGGGCTGTCTGTGTGACTGGAGGAGTGGTAGGATGGAGTTGTAATGGGGGCTCAGGGGGCTGTCTGTGTGACTGGAGAGGATGGTAGAGTTGTAAATGGGGGCTGTGTGACTGGAGAGGAGTGGTAGGATGTAGAGTTGTAATGGGGGCTGTCTGTGTGACTGGAGAGGAGTGGTAGGATGTAGAGTTGTAATGGGGGCTCAGGGGGGCTGTCTGTGTGACTGGAGAGGAGTGGTAGGATGGAGTTGTAATGGGGGAGGGGGCTGTCTGTGTGACTAGGATGATAGAGTTGTAGGGGGCTGTCTGTGTGACTGGGGGCTAGAGTTGTAATGGGGGCTCAGGGGGGCTGTCTGTGTGACTGGAGAGGAGTGGTAGGATGTAGAGTTGTAATGGGGGCTCAGGGGGCTGTCTGTGTGACTGGAGAGGATGTGTTGTATGGGGGCTCATGACTAGAGTTGTAATGGGGGCTCAGGGGGCTGTCTGTGTGACTGGAGAGGAGTGGTAGGATGTAGAGTTGTAATGGGGGCTCAGGGGGCTGTCTGTGTGACTGGAGAGGAGTGGTAGGATGTAGAGTTGTAATGGGGGCTCAGGGGCTGTCTGTGTGACTGGAGTTGTAATGGGGGAGGGGGGCTGTCTGTGTGACTAGGAGTGGTAGGATGTAGAGTTGTAATGGGGGCTCAGGGGGGCTGTCTGTGTGACTGGAGAGGAGTGGTAGGATGTAGAGTTGTAATGGGGGCTCAGGGGGCTGGATGACTAGGAGTGGTAGGATGTAGAGTTGTAATGGGGGCTCAGGGGGCTGTCTGTGTGACTGGAGGAGGGGAGTGGTAAGGATGTAGAGTTGTAATGGGGGCTCAGGGGGGCTGTCTGTGTGACTGGAGAGGAGTGGTAGGATGTAGAGTTGTAATGGGGGCTCAGGGGGGCTGTCTGTGTGACTGGAGGGGAGGGGTATTATGTACTGTTGTAATGGGGGCTCAAAATCAAATCAAATCAAATCAAATTGTATTTGTCACATACACATGGTTAGCAGATGTCAATGCGAGTGTAGCGAAATGCTTGTGCTTCCAGTTCCGACAATGCAGTAATAACCAAAAAGTAATCTAACTAACAATTCCAAAACTAATATCTTATACACAGTGTAAGGGGATAAAGAATATGTACATAAAGATATGAATGAGTGATGGTGCAGAGCAGCATAGGCAAGATACAGTAGATGGTATCGAGTACAGTATATACATATGAGATGAGTATGTAAACAAAGTGGCATAGTTAAAGTGGCTAGTGATACATGTATTACATAAGGATGCAGTAGATGATAGAGTACAGTATATACGTATACATATGAGATGAATAATGTAGGGTATGTAAACATTATATTAGGTAGCATTGTTTAAAGTGGCTAGTGATATATTTTACATCCTTTCCCATCAATTCCCATTATTGAAGTGGCTGGAGAGTCAGTGTGTTGGCAGCAGCCACTCAATGTTAGTGGTTGCTGTTTAACAGTCTGATGGCCTTGAGATAGAAGCTGTTTTTCAGTCTCTCGGTCCCAGCTTTGATGCACCTGTACTGACCTCGCCTTCTGGATGATAGCGGGGTGAACAGGCAGTGGCTCGGGTGGGTGTTGTCCTTGATGATCTTTATGGCCTTCCTGTAACATCGGGTGGTGTAGGTGTCCTGGAGGGCAGGTAGTTTGCCCCCGGTGATACGTTGTGCAGACCTAACTACCGTCTGGAGAGCCTTACGGTTGAGGGCGGAGCAGTTGCCGTACCAGGCGGTGATACAGCCCGCCAGGATGCTCTCGATTGTGCATCTGTAGAAGTTTGTGAGTGCTTTTGGTGACAAGCCAAATTTCTTCAGCCTCCTGAGGTTGATGAGGCGCTGCTGCGCCTTCTTCACGATGCTGTCTGTGTGAGTGGACCAATTCAGTTTGTCTGTGATGTGTATGCCGAGGAACTTAAAACTTGCTACTCTCTCCACTACTGTTCCATCGATGTGGATAGGGGGGTGTTCCCTCTGCTGTTTCCTGAAGTCCACAATCATCTCCTTAGTTTTGTTGACGTTGAGTGTGAGGTTATTGTCCTGACACCACACTCCGAGGGCCCTTACCTCCATCCTGTAGGCCGCCTCGTCGTTGTTGGTAATCAAGCCTACCACTGTTGTGTCGTCCGCAAACTTGATGATTGAGTTGGAGGCGTGCGTTGCCGCGCAGTCGTGGGTGAACAGGGAGTACAGGAGAGGGCTCAGAACGCACCCTTGTGGGGCCCCAGTGTTGAGGATCAGCGGGGTGGAGATGTTGTTGCCTACCCTCACCACCTGGGTAAGGCCCGTCAGGAAGTCCAGTACCCAGTTGCACAGGGCGGGGTCGAGACCCAGGGTCTCGAGCTTGATGACGAGCTTGGAGGGTACTATGGTGTTAAATGCCGAGCTGTAGTCGATGAACAGCATTCTCACATAGGTATTCCTCTTGTCCAGATGGGTTAGGGCAGTGTGCATTGTGTTTGAGATTGCGTCGTCTGTGGACCTATTTGGGCGGTAAGCAAATTGGAGTGGGTCTAGGGAGTCAGGTAGGGTGGAGGTGATATGGTCCTTGACTCTCTCCTCTCCTGTCTCGTCTTTCCCCCCTCTCGCTCCTCTTTCCTCTTTCCTCTCTCTCCTCTCTCTCTCCCCTCTCTCTCCTCTCTACTCTTTCCCCTCTCTCCCCTCTCTCTCCTCTCTCCTCTTTCCCCCCCCTCTCTCTCTCTCCTCTTTCCTCTTTCCTCTCTCCTCTCACTCTCTCTCCTCTCTCTCCTCTCTACTCTTTCCCCTCTCTCCCCTCTCTCTCCTCTCTCCTCTCTCCCCTCTCTCTCTCTCTCCTCTCTCCTCTCTGCCTTCTCTCTCTCTCCTCTTTCCCCTCTCTCTCTCTCTCTCTCTCTCATCTTTCCTCTTTCCTCTCTCTCCTCTCTCTCTCTCTCTCTCTCTCTCTCTCTCCTCTCTCTTCTCTCTTCTCTCTACTCTTTCCCCTCTCTCCCCTCTCTCTCCTCTCTCCTCTCTCCCCTCTCTCTCCTCTCTACTCTTTCCCCTCTCTCCCTCTCTCTCCTCTCTACTCTTTCCCCTCTCTCCCCTCTCTCTCCTCTCTACTCTTTCCCCTCTCTCCCCTCTCTCTCCTCTCTACTCTTTCCTCTCTCTACTCGTTCCCCTCTCTCCCCTCTCTCTCCTCTCTCCTCTCCCCTCTCTCTCCTCTCTCATCTTTCCCCTCTCTCTCCCCTCTCTCTCCTCTACTCTTTCCCCTCTCTCCCCTCTCTCTCCTCTCTACTCTTTCCCCTCTCTCCCCTCTCTCTCCTCTCTCCTCTTTCCCCCTCTCTCTCTCTCTCTCTCCACTTTCCTCTTTCCTCTCTCTCCTCTCTCTCTCTCTCTCTCTCCCCTTTCCCCTCTCTACTCTTTCCCCTCTATCTCTCCCCTTTCCCCTCTCTCTCCCCTCTCTCTCCCCTCTACTCTTTCCCCTCTCTACTCTTTCCCCTCTCTCTCTCTCCCCTTTCCCCTCTCTCTCCCCTCTCTCTCCTCTCTACTCTTTCCCCTCTCTACTCTTTCCCCTCTCTCTCCCCTTTCCCCTCTCTCTACCCTCTCTCTCCTCTCTACTCTTTCCCCTCTCTCCCCTCTCTCTCTTCTCTACTCTTTCCCCTCTCTCCTCTCTCTCCTCTCTACTCTTTCCCCTCTCTCCCCTCTCTCTCCTCTCTACTCTTTCCCCTCTCTCTCTCCCCTTTCCCCTCTCTCCCCTCTCTCTCCTCTCTACTCTTTCCCCTCTCTACTCTTTCCCCTCTCTCCCCTCTCTCTCCTCTCTCCTCTCCCCTCTCTCTCCTCTCTCCTCTTTCCCCTCTCTCTCCCCTCTCTCTCCTCTCTACTCTTTCCCCTCCCTCCCCCTCTCTCCTCTCTCTCTCCCATCTCTCTCCTCTCTACTCCTTCCCCTCTCTCCCCTCTCTCTCCTCTCTACTCTTTCCCCTCTCTACTCTTTCCCCTCTTTCCCCTCTCCCCTCTCTCCTCTCCCTCTCTCTCTCCTCTCTCCTCTTTCCACTCTCTCTCCTCTCTCCTCTTTCCCCTCTCTCTCCCCTCTCTCTCCTCTCTACTCTTAACCCTCTCTCCCCTCTCTCTCTCTCTCTCTCCCCCCTCTCTCTCCTCTCTACTCTTTCCCTCTCTCCCCCTCTCTCTCTCCTCTCTACTCTTTCCCCTCTCTCCCTCTCTCTCCTCTCTACTCTTTCCCCCTCTCTACTCTTTCCCTCTTTCCCCTCTCTCTCCTCTCTCCTCTTCCCCCTCTCTCCTCTCTCCTCTTTCCCTCTCTCTCCCCCTCTCTCTCCTCTCTACTCTTTCCCCTCTCTCCCTCTCTCTCCTCTCTCTCTCCCCTCTCTCTCCCCTCTCTACTCCTTCCCTCTCTCCCCCTCTCTCCTCTCTACTCTTTCCCCCTCTCTACTCTTTCCCCTCTTTCCCCTCTTTCCCCTCTCTCCTCTCCCCTCTCTCTCCTCTCTCCTCTTTCCCCTCTCTCTCCTCTCTCCTCTTTCCCCTCTCTCTCCCCTCTCTCTCCTCTCTACTCTTTCCCCTCTCTCCCCTCTCTCTCCTCTCTCTCTCCCCTCTCTCTCCTCTCTACTCTTTCCCCTCTCTCCCCTCTCTCTCCTCTCTACTCTTTCCACTCTCTCCCCTCTCTCTCCTCTCTACTCTTTCCCCTCTCTCCTCTCTCTCTCTATTCTTTCCCCTCTCTCCCCTCTCTCTCCTCTCTACTCTCTCCCCTCTCTCTCCTCTCTACTCTCTCCCCTCTCTCTCCTCTCTCTCCTCTCTACTCTCTCCCCTCTCTCTCCGCTCTATTTCCCCTCTCTCTCCTCTTTCCCCTCTTTCTCCTCTCTCTCTCCCCTCTCTCTCCTCTCTACTCTTTCCCCTCTCTCCCCTCTCTCTCCTCTCTACTCTTTCCCCTCTCTACTCTTTCCCCGCTTTCCCCTCTCTCCCCTCTCTCCTCTCCCCTCTCTCTCCTCTCTCCTCTTTCCCCTCTCTCTCCTCTCTCCTCTTCCCCCTCTCTCCCCTCTCTCTCCTCTCTACTCTTTCCCCTCTCTCCCCTCTCTCTCCTCTCTCTCTCCCCTCTCTCTCCTCTCTACTCTTTCCCCTCTCTCCCCTCTCTCTCCTCTCTACTCTTTCCCCTCTCTCCCCTCTCTCTCCTCTCTACTCTTTCCCCTCTCTCCCCTCTCTCTCCTCTCTACTCTTTCCCTCTCTCCCCCTCTCTCCTCTCTACTCTTTCCCCCTCTCCCTCTCTCTCCTCTCTATTCTTTCCCTCTCTCCCTCTCTCTCTCCTCTCTACTCTTTCCCCTCTCTCCCCTCTCTTTCCTCTCTACTCTTTCCCCTCTCTCCCCTCTCTCTCCTCTCTACTCTTTCCCCTCTCTCCCCTCTCTCTCCTCTCTATTCTTTCCCCTCTCTCCCCTCTCTCTCCTCTCTACTCTCTCCCCTCTCTCTCCTCTCTCTCCTCTCTACTCTCTCCCCTCTCTCCCCTCTCTCTCCGCTCTACTATTTCCCCTCTCTCTCCTCTTTCCCCTCTCTCTCCCTCTCTCTCCTCTCTACTCTCTCCCCTCTCTCTCCTCTCTCTCCTCTCTACTCTCTCCCCTCTCTCTCCGCTCTATTTCCCCTCTCTCTCCTCTTTCCCCTCTCTCTCCTCTCTCTCTCCCCTCTCTCTCCTCTCTACTCTTTCCCCTCTCTCCCCTCTCTCTCCTCTCTACTCTTTCCCCTCTCTACTCTTTCCCCTCTTTCCCCTCTCCCCTCTCTCCTCTCTCCCCTCTCTCTCCCTCTCTCCTCTTTCCCCTCTCTCTCCTCTCTCCTCTTTCCCCTCTCTCTCCCCTCTCTCTCCTCTCTACTCTTTCCCCTCTCTCCCCTCTCTCTCCTCTCTCTCTCCCCTCTCTCTCCTCTCTACTCTTTCCCCTCTCTCCCCTCTCTCTCCTCTCTACTCTTTCCCCTCTCTCCCCTCTCTCTCCTCTCTACTCTTTCCCTCTCTCCCCTCTCTCTCCGCTCTATTTCCCCTCTCTCTCCTCTTTCCCCTCTCTCTCCTCTCTCTCTCCCTCTCTCTCCTCTCTACTCTTTCCCCTCTCTCCCCCTCTCTCCTCTCTACTCTTTCCCCTCTCTCTACTCTTTCCCCTCTTTTCCCTCTCTCCCTCTCTCCTCTCCCTCCTCTCTCTCTCTCTCCTCTTCCCCTCTCTCTCTCTCTCCTCTTTCCCCTCTCTCTCCCCTCTCTCTCCCTCTCTACTCTTTCCCTCTCTCCCCTCTCTCTCTCTCTCTCTCCCCCTCTCTCTCCTCTCTACTCTTTCCCTCTCTCCCCTCTCTCTCCTCTCTACTCTTTCCCCTCTCTCCCCTCTCTCTCCTCTCTACTCTTTCCCCTCTCTCCCCTCTCTCTCCTCTCTACTCTTTCCCTCTCTCCCTCTCTCTCCTCTCTACTCTCTCCCCTCTCTCTCCTCTCTCTCCTCTCTACTCTCTCCCCTCTCTGTCCTCTCTCTCCTCTCTACTCTCTCCCCTCTCTCTCCTCTCTACTCTTTCCCCTCTCTCCCCTCTCTCTCCTCTCTACTCTTTCCCCTCTCTACTCTTTCCCTCTTTCCCTCTCCCCCTCTCTCCTCTCCCCTCTCTCTCCTCTCTCCTCTTTCCCCTCTCTCTCCTCTCTCCTCTTTCCCCTCTAGTTCCCCTCTCCCTCCTCTCTACTCTTTCCCCTCTCTCCCCTCTCTCTCCTCTCTCTCTCCCCTCTCTCTCCTCTCTACTCTTTCCCCTCTCTCCCCTCTCTCTCCTCTCTACTCTTTCCCCTCTCTCTCCTCTCTACTCTTTCCCCTCTCTCCCTCTCTCTCCTCTCTCCTCCCTCCTCTCCTCTCTACTCTTTCCCCTCTCTCCCCTCTCTCTCCTCTCTACTCTTTCCCCCTCTCTCCCCCTCTCTCCTCTCTACTCTTTCCCTCTCCCCTCTCTCTCCTCTCTATTCTTTCCCTCTCTCCCCTCTCTCTCCTCTCTACTCTCTCCCTCTCTCTCCTCTCTCTCCCTCTCTACTCTCTCCCTCTCTCCGCTCTACTATTTCCCCCTCTCTCTCCTCTTTTTCCCCTCTCTCCTCTCTCTCTCTCCCTCTCTCTCCTCTCTACTCTTTCCCTCTCTCCCCTCTCTCTCCTCTCTACTCTTTCCCCTCTCTACTCTTTTCCCTCTTCCCCTCTCTCCCCTCTCTCCTCTCTCCTCTTTCCCCTCTCTCTCCCCCTCTCTCTCCTCTCTACTCTTTCCCCTCTCTCCCTCTCTCTCCTCTCTCTCCCCCTCTCCTCTCTACTCTTTCCCTCTCTCCCCTCTCTCTCCTCTCTACTCTTCCCCTCTCTCCCTCTCTCTCCTCTCTACTCTTTCCCCTCTCTCCCCTCTCTCTCCTCTCTACTCTTTCCCTCTCTCCCTCTCTCTCCCTCTCTACTCTCTCCCCTCTCTCTCCTCTCTCTCCTCTCTACTCTCTCCCCCTCTCTCTCCTCTCTACTATTTCCCCCTCTCTCCCCTCTCTCTCCTCTCTACTCTTTCCCCCTCTCTACTCTTTCCCCTCTCTCCCCTCTCTCCTCTCCCCCTCTCTCTCTCTCTCCCTTTCCCCCTCTCTCTCCTCTCTCCTCTTTCCCCTCTCTCTCCCCTCTCTCTCCTCTCTACACTTTCACCTCTCTCCCCTCTCTCTCCTCTCTCTCTCCCCTCTCTCTCCTCTCTACTTTTCCCCCTCTCTCCCCCTCTCTCTCCTCTCTACTCTTTCCCCCTCTCCCCCTCTCTCCTCTCTACTCTTTCCCCTCTCTCCCCTCTCTCTCCTCTCTACTCTTTCCCCTCTCTCCCCCTCTCTCTCCTCTCTACTCTCTCCCCTCTCTCTCCCTCTCTCTCCTCTCTACTCTCTCCCTCTCTCTCCGCTCTACTATTTCCCCTCTCTCCCTCTTTCCCCTCTCTCTCCTCTCTCTCTCCCCTCTCTCTCCTCTCTACTCTTTCCCCTCTCTCCCCTCTTTTTCCTCTCTACTCTTTCCCCTCTCTACTCTTTCCCCCTCTTTCCCTCTCTCCCCCTATCTCCTCTCCCCCCTCTCTCCTCTCTCCTCTTTCCCCTCTCTCCCCTCTCTCTCCTCTCTACTCTTTCCCTCTCTCCCCCTCTCTCTCTCTCTCTCTCCCCCTCTCCTCCTCTCTACTCTTTCCCCTCTCTCCGCTCTCTCTCCTCTCTACTCTTTCCCCCTCTCTCCCTCTCTCTCTCCTCTCTACTCTTTCCCCTCTCTCCCCTCTCTCTCTCCTCTCTACTCTTTCCCTCTCTCCCCTCTCTCTCCCTCTCTACTCTCTCCCCCTCTCTCTCCTCTCTCTCCTCTCTACTCTCTCCCTCTCTCTCCTCTCTACTATTTCCCCTCTCTCCTCTCCTCTTTCCCCCTCTCTCTCCCCTCTCTCTCCCTCTCTACTCTTTCCCCCTCTCTCCCCTCTCTCTCTCTCTCTCTCTCCCCCTCTCTCTCCTCTCTACTCTTTCCCCTCTCTCTCCCTCTCTCTCCTCTCTACTCTTTCCCTCTCTCCCCTCTCTCTCTCCTCTCTACTCTTTCCCCTCTCTCCCCCTCTCTCTCCTCTCTATTCTTTCCCTCTCTCCCTCTCTCTCTCCTCTCTACTCTCTCCCCTCTCTCTCCCTCTCTCTCCTCTCTACTCTCTCCCCTCTCTCTCCGCTCTATTTCCTCTCTCTCCTCTTTCCCTCTCTCTCCTCTCTCTCTCCCCTCTCTCTCCTCTCTACTCTTTCCCCCTCTCTCCCCTCTCTCTCCTCTCTACTCTTTCCCTCTCTCCCTCTCTCTCCTCTCTACTCTTTCCCTCTCTCCCCCTCTCTCCTCTCTATTCTTTCCCCTCTCTCCCCTCTCTCTCCTCTACTCTACTCTCTCCCTCTCTCTCCTCTCTCTCCTCTCTACTCTCTCCCTCTCTCTCCGCTCTATTTCCCCTCTCTCCCTCTTTCCCTCTCTCTCCTCTCTCTCTCCCCTCTCTCCTCTCTACTCTTTCCCCTCTCTCCCCTCTCTCTCCTCTCTACTCTTTCCCTCTCTACTCTTTCCCCTCTTTCCCCTCTCTCCCCTCTCCTCCTCTCCCCTCTCTCTCCTCTCTCCCTCTTTCCCTCTCTCTCCTCTCTCCTCTTTCCCCCTCTCCCCTCTTTCTCCTCTCTACTCTTTCCCTCTCTCCCCTCCTCTCTCCCTCTCTCTCTCCCCTCTCTCTCCTCTCTACTCTTTCCCCTCTCTCCCTCTCTCTCCTCTCTACTCTTTCCCTCTCTCCCTCTCTCTCCTCTCTACTCTTTCCCCTCTCTCCCCCTCTCTCTCTCTACTCTTTCCCCTCTCTCCCTCTCTCTCCCTCTACTCTCTCCCCTCTCTCTCCCTCTCTCTCCTCTCTACTCTCTCCCCCCTCTCCCTCTCTCTCTCCTCTCTACTCTCTCCCCTCTCTCTCCTCTCTACTCTTTCCCCTCTCTCCCTCTCTCTCCTCTCTACTCTTTCCCCTCTCTACTTTTCCCCTCTTTCCCCCTCTCTCCCTCTCTCCTCTCCCTCTCTCTCCTCTCTCCCTCTTTCCCCTCTCCCTCCTCTCTACTCTTTCCCCTCTCTCCCCTCTCTCTCCTCTCTCTCCCCTCTCTCTCCTCTCTACTCTTTCCCCTCTCTCCCCTCTCTCTCCTCTCTACTCTTTCCCCTCTCTCTCCTCTCTACTCTTTCCCCTCTCTCCCCTCTCTCTCCTCTCTCTCTCCCCTCTCTCTCCTCTCTACTCTTTCCCCTCTCTCCCCTCTCTCTCCTCTCTACTCTTTCCCCTCTCTCCCTCTCTCTCCTCTCTACTCTTTCCCCTCTCTCCCCTCTCTCTCCTCTCTATTCTTTCCCCTCTCTCCCCTCTCTCTCCTCTCTACTCTCTCCCCCTCTCTCCTCTCTCTCTCTCCTCTCTACTCTCTCCCCTCTCTCTCCGCTCTACTATTTCCCCCTCTCTCTCCTCTTTCCCTCTCTCTCCTCTCTCTCTCCCCTCTCTCTCCTCTCTACTCTTTCCCCTCTCTCCCCTCTCTCTCCTCTCTCCTCTTTCCCCTCTCTACTCTTTCCCTCTTTCCCCTCTCTCCCCTCTCTCTCCTCTCTCCTCTTTCCCCTCCCTCTCCCCTCTCTCTCCTCTACTCTTTCCCCCTCTCTCCCCTCTCTCTCTCTCTCCCCTCTCTCTCCTCTCTACTCTTTCCCCTCTCCCCTCTCTCTCCCTCCTCTCTACTCTTTCCCCTCTCTCCCCCTCTCTCTCCTCTCTACTCTTTCCCCTCTCTCCCCTCTCTCTCCTCTCTACTCTTTCCACTCTCTCCCCTATCTCTCCTCTCTACTCTCTCCCCTCTCTCTCCTCTCTCTCCTCTCTACTCTCTCCCCTCTCTCTCCTCTCTACTATTTCCCCTCTCTCCCCTCTCTCTCCTCTCTACTCTTTCCCCTCTCTA
>NW_027009107.1:10000-37500 GCF_036934945.1 Oncorhynchus masou masou | reverse complement strand
TAATGTTAGTTTTAAGGTTAAGCTTAGGGGTTAGGTTTAAGGTTAAGCTTAGGGTTTAGGGGTTAGGTTTAAGGTTAGGTTTAAGGTTAGGGTTAGGTTTAAGGTTAGGTTTAAGGTTAGGCTTAGGGGTTAGGTTTAAGGTTAGGCTTAGGGGTTAGGTTTAAGGTTAGGCTTAGGGGTTGGGGAAAATAGAATTTGGAATGGGAATTGTTGGGTCCCCAAAATGTCCTCACAAATATAGTAAGACATATCTGTGTGTTAGTGTGACTCCTCCCCCTCTGTGTGTCACCAGGTGGAGTGGTCCCCAGGTAAAGCCCTCCTATGAGGTGAGGTTAAGGTGACCCCTGACCCCGCTCACACAGCGCCCCTCCACCAGGCAGCAGGACTAAGGGATGTCACGGGGCTTCCTGCTGCTCACGCTGCTCACAGTCTTCTCCAGCATCCAAGTGAGGCCGGAAACACACACACACACACACACACACACACACACACACACACACACACACACACACACACACACACACACACACACACACACACACACACACACACACACACACACACACACACACACACAGACAGAGACAAACAGACAGACAGACAGACAGACAGACAGACAGACAGACAGACAGACAGACAGACAGCCAGACAGACAGACACTCCACCCTGGATGCTTTTGAAGAGGAATTCATTGAAGCTAATTGACAGGTTGGATCCTTCCAAGGATTCCACTCATTGTCCTGTCAACAGAATGCAGCCTAGCAGTGAGTCCCTCTGTAGGGAAACATTCAGACATGGGAAGCCAGCCACCCCAGGCCTGTAAAGTGACTGGTGTTTCGTGTTGGGGAGTGACACAAGTGTTTTTACATGGTAGAATGACCCTCTGAGAACGGGCCCTGTGTGGCAGACAGTGAGGTAGTCTCAACACTTTCTGTCTGTCTGCCTGTCTCTCTGCCTGTATGTCTCTCTGCCTGTCTGTCTCTCTGCCTATCTGTCTCTCTGCCTGTATGTCTCTCTGCCTGTATGTCTCTCTGCCTGTCTGTCTCTTTGCCTGTATGTCTCTCTGCCTGTCTGTCTCTCTGCCTATCTGTCTCTCTGCCTGTATGTCTCTCTGCCTGTATGTCTCTCTGCCTGTATGTCTCTCTGCCTATCTGTCTCTCCATCTCTCTGCCTATCTGTATGTCTCTCTGCCTATCTGTATGTCTCTCTGTCTGTCTCTCTGCCTGTCTGTCTCTCTGACTATCTGTCTCCCTGCCTGTATGTCTCTCTGTCTGTATGTTACTCTGCCTATCTGTCTCTCTGCCTGTATGTCTCTCTGCCTATCTGTCTCTCTGACTAGCTGTCTCTCTGCCTGTATGTCTCTCTGCCTACCTGTCTCTCTGCCTGTATGTCTCTCTGCCTATCTGTCTCTCTGCCTGTATGTCTCTCTGCCTGTATGTCTCTCTGCCTATCTGTCTCTCTGCCTATCTGTCTCTCTGCCTGTATGTCTCTCTGCCTATCTGTCTCTCTGCCTGTATGTCTCTCTGCCTGTATGTCTCTCTGCCTATCTGTCTCTCTGCCTGTCTGTCTCTCTGCCTATCTGTCTCTCTGCCTGTATGTTTCTCTGCCTATCTATCTCTCTGCCTGTATGTCTCTCTGCCTATCTGTCTCTCTGCCTGTATG
This sequence comes from Oncorhynchus masou masou, assembly GCF_036934945.1. Classification (NCBI taxonomy): domain Eukaryota; kingdom Metazoa; phylum Chordata; class Actinopteri; order Salmoniformes; family Salmonidae; genus Oncorhynchus; species Oncorhynchus masou. The sequence continues at coordinate 35,838 of NW_027009107.1, read as the reverse complement.
TCTCTCTGCCTATCTGTCTCTCTGCCTATCTGTCTCTCTGCCTGTATGTCTCTCTGCCTATCTGTATCTCTGTCTATATGTCTCTCTGTCTGTCTCTCTGCCTATCTGTCTCTCTGCCTGTCTGTCTCTCTGCCTGTATGTCTCTCTGCCTGTATGTCTCTCCATCTCTCTGCCCGTCTGTCTCTCTGCCTATCTGTCTCTCTGCCTATCTGTCTCTCTGCCTGTATGTCTCTCTGCCTATCTGTCTCTCTGCCTCCCTGCCTGTATGTCTCTCTGCCTATCTGTCTCTCTGCCTGTATGTCTCTCTGCCTGTCTGTCTCTCTACCTGTCTGTCTCTCCATCTCTCTGCCTGTCTGTCTCTCTGCCTGTCTGTCTCTCTGCCTGTCTGTCTCCCTGCCTGTATGTCTCTCTGCATGTCTGTCTCTCCATCTCTCTGCCTGTCTGTCTCTCTGTCTATCTGTCTCTCTGCCTATCTGTCTCTCTGCCTCTATGTCTCTCTGCCTATCTGTCTCTCTGCCTCCCTGCCTGTATGTCTCTCTGCCTATCTGTCTCTCTGCCTGTATGTCTCTCTGCCTGTCTGTCTCTCTACCTGTCTGTCTCTCCATCTCTCTGCCTATCTGTCTCTCTGCCTGTATGTCTCTCTGCCTATCTGTCTCCCTGCCTGTATGTCTCTCTCCCTGTCTGTCTCTCTGCCTGTATGTCTCTCTGCCTATCTGTCTCTCTGCCTGTCTGTCTCTCTGCCTATCTGTCTCTCTGCCTGTATGTTTCTCTGCCTATCTATCTCTCTGCCTGTATGTCTCGCTGCCTGTCTGTCTCTCTGTCTGTATGTCTCTCTGCCTATCTGTCTCTCTGCCTGTCTGTCTCTCTCCCTGTCTGTCTCTCTGCCTGTATGTCTCTCTGCCTATCTGTCTCTCTGCCTGTCTGTCTCTCTGCCTATCTGTCTCCTACCTGTATGTCTCTCTGCCTATCTGTCTCTCTGCCTGTATGTCTATCTGCCTATCTGTCTCTCTGCCTATCTATCTCTCTGCCTGTCTGTCTCTCTGCCTGTATGTCTCTCTGCCTGTATGTCTCTCCATCTCTCTGCCTGTCTGTCTCTCTGCCTATCTGTCTCTCTGCCTATCTGTCTCTCTGCCTGTATGTCTCTCTGCCTATCTGTTTCTCTGCCTCCCTGCCTGTATGTCTCTCTGCCTGTATGTCTCTCTGCCTGTCTGTATCTCTACCTGTCTGTCTCTCCATCTCTCTGCCTATCTGTCTCTCTGCCTGTATGTCTTTCTGCCTATCTGTCTCCCTGCCTGTATGTCTCTCTCCCTGTCTGTCTCTCTGCCTGTATGTCTCTCTGCCTATCTGTCTCTCTGCCTGTCTGTCTCTCTGCCTATCTGTCTCTCTGCCTGTATGTTTCTCTGCCTATCTATCTCTCTGCCTGTATGTCTCGGTGCCTGTCTGTCTCTCTGTCTGTATGTCTCCCTGCCTATCTGTCTCCTACCTGTATGTCTCTCTGCCTGTATGTCTCTCTGCCTATCTGTCTCTCCATCTCTCTGCCTATCTGTATGTCTCTCTGCCTATCTGTATGTCTCTCTGTCTGTCTCTCTGCCTGTCTGTCTCTCTGACTATCTGTCTCCCTGCCTGTATGTCTCTCTGTCTGTATGTTACTCTGCCTATCTGTCTCTCTGCCTGTATGTCTCTCTGCCTATCTGTCTCTCTGACTAGCTGTCTCTCTGCCTGTATGTCTCTCTGCCTACCTGTCTCTCTGCCTGTATGTCTCTCTGCCTATCTGTCTCTCTGCCTGTATGTCTCTCTGCCTGTATGTCTCTCTGCCTATCTGTCTCTCTGCCTATCTGTCTCTCTGCCTGTATGTCTCTCTGCCTATCTGTCTCTCTGCCTGTATGTCTCTCTGCCTGTATGTCTCTCTGCCTATCTGTCTCTCTGCCTGTCTGTCTCTCTGCCTATCTGTCTCTCTGCCTGTATGTTTCTCTGCCTATCTATCTCTCTGCCTGTATGTCTCTCTGCCTATCTGTCTCTCTGCCTGTATGTCTCTCTGCCTATCTGTCTCTCTGCCTATCTGTCTCTCTGCCTGTATGTCTCTCTGCCTATCTGTATCTCTGTCTATATGTCTCTCTGTCTGTCTCTCTGCCTATCTGTCTCTCTGCCTGTCTGTCTCTCTGCCTGTATGTCTCTCTGCCTGTATGTCTCTCCATCTCTCTGCCCGTCTGTCTCTCTGCCTATCTGTCTCTCTGCCTATCTGTCTCTCTGCCTGTATGTCTCTCTGCCTATCTGTCTCTCTGCCTCCCTGCCTGTATGTCTCTCTGCCTATCTGTCTCTCTGCCTGTATGTCTCTCTGCCTGTCTGTCTCTCTACCTGTCTGTCTCTCCATCTCTCTGCCTGTCTGTCTCTCTGCCTGTCTGTCTCTCTGCCTGTCTGTCTCCCTGCCTGTATGTCTCTCTGCATGTCTGTCTCTCCATCTCTCTGCCTGTCTGTCTCTCTGCCTATCTGTCTCTCTGCCTATCTGTCTCTCTGCCTCTATGTCTCTCTGCCTATCTGTCTCTCTGCCTCCCTGCCTGTATGTCTCTCTGCCTATCTGTCTCTCTGCCTGTATGTCTCTCTGCCTGTCTGTCTCTCTACCTGTCTGTCTCTCCATCTCTCTGCCTATCTGTCTCTCTGCCTGTATGTCTCTCTGCCTATCTGTCTCCCTGCCTGTATGTCTCTCTCCCTGTCTGTCTCTCTGCCTGTATGTCTCTCTGCCTATCTGTCTCTCTGCCTGTCTGTCTCTCTGCCTATCTGTCTCTCTGCCTGTATGTTTCTCTGCCTATCTATCTCTCTGCCTGTATGTCTCGCTGCCTGTCTGTCTCTCTGTCTGTATGTCTCCCTGCCTATCTGTCTCCTACCTGTATGTCTCTCTGCCTATCTGTCTCTCTGCCTGTATGTCTATCTGCCTATCTGTCTCTCTGCCTATCTATCTCTCTGCCTGTCTGTCTCTCTGCCTGTATGTCTCTCTGCCTGTATGTCTCTCCATCTCTCTGCCTGTCTGTCTCTCTGCCTATCTGTCTCTCTGCCTATCTGTCTCTCTGCCTGTATGTCTCTCTGCCTATCTGTTTCTCTGCCTCCCTGCCTGTATGTCTCTCTGCCTGTCTGTATCTCTACCTGTCTGTCTCTCCATCTCTCTGCCTATCTGTCTCTCTGCCTGTATGTCTTTCTGCCTATCTGTCTCCCTGCCTGTATGTCTCTCTCCCTGTCTGTCTCTCTGCCTGTATGTCTCTCTGCCTATCTGTCTCTCTGCCTGTCTGTCTCTCTGCCTATCTGTCTCTCTGCCTGTATGTTTCTCTGCCTATCTATCTCTCTGCCTGTATGTCTCGGTGCCTGTCTGTCTCTCTGTCTGTATGTCTCCCTGCCTATCTGTCTCCTACCTGTATGTCTCTCTGCCTATCTGTCTCTCTGCCTGTATGTCTATCTGCCTATCTGTCTCTCTGCCTATCTATCTCTCTGCCTGTCTGTCTCTCTGCCTGTATGTCTCTCTGCCTGTATGTCTCTCCATCTCTCTGCCTGTCTGTCTCTCTGCCTATCTGTCTCTCTGCCTATCTGTCTCTCTGCCTGTATGTCTCTCTGCCTATCTGTTTCTCTGCCTCCCTGCCTGTATGTCTCTCTGCCTATCTGTCTCTCTGCCTGTATGTCTCTCTGCCTGTCTGTATCTCTACCTGTCTGTCTCTCCATCTCTCTGCCTATCTGTCTCTCTGCCTGTCTGTCTCTCTGCCTGTCTGTCTCCCTGCCTGTATGTCTCTCTGCCTGTCTGCCTCTCCATCTCTCTGCCTATCTGTCTCTCTGCCTGTATGTCTCTCTGCCTATCTGTCTCCCTGCCTGTATGTCTCTCTCCCTGTCTGTCTCTCTGCCTGTATGTCTCTCTGCCTATCTGTCTCTCTGCCTGTATGTCTCTCTGCCTGTATGTCTCTCTGCCTATCTGTCTCTGCCTATCTGTCTCCCTGCCTGTCTGTCTCCTACCTGTATGTCTCTCTGCCTATCTGTCTCTCTGCCTGTATGTCTATCTGCCTATCTGTCTCTCTGCCTATCTGTCTCTCTGCCTGTCTGTCTCTCTGCCTGTATGTCTCTCTGCCTGTATGTCTCTCCATCTCTCTGCCTGTCTGTCTCTCTGCCTATCTGTCTCTCTGCCTATCTGTCTCTCTGCCTGTATGTCTCTCTGCCTATCTGTTTCTCTGCCTCCCTGCCTGTATGTCTCTCTGCCTATCTGTCTCTCTGCCTGTATGTCTCTCTGCCTGTCTGTCTCTCTACCTGTCTGTCTCTCCATCTCTCTGCCTATTTGTCTCTCTGCCTGTCTGTCTCTCTGCCTGTCTGTCTCCCTGCCTGTATGTCTCTCTGCCTGTCTGCCTCTCCATCTCTCTGCCTGTCTGTCTCTCTGCCTATCTGTCTCTCTGCCTATCTGTCTCTCTGCCTGTATGTCTCTCTGCCTATCTGTCTCTCTGCCTCCCTGCCTGTATGTCTCTCTGCCTATCTGTCTCTCTGCCTGTATGTCTCTCTGCCTGTCTGTCTCTCTACCTGTCTGTCTCTCCATCTCTCTGCCTATCTGTCTCTCTGCCTGTATGTCTCTCTGCCTATCTGTCTCCCTGCCTGTATGTCTCTCTCCCTGTCTGTCTCTCTGCCTGTATGTCTCTCTGCCTATCTGTCTCTCTGCCTGTATGTCTCTCTGCCTGTATGTCTCTCTGCCTATCTGTCTCTGCCTATCTGTCTCCCTGCCTGTATGTCTCTCTGCCTGTATGTCTCTCTGCCTATCTGTCTCTCTGCCTGTCTGTCTCTCTGTCTGTCTGTCTCTCTGCCTGTATATCTCTCTGCCTATCTGTCTCTCTGCCTATCTGTCTCTCTGCCTATCTGTCTCTCTGCCTATCTGTCTCCCTGCCTGTATGTCTCTCTGTCTCCCTGCCTGTCTGTCTATCTGCCTATCTGTCTCTCTGCCTATCTGTCTCTCTGCCTGTATGTCTCTCTGTCTCTCCGCCTGTCTGTCTCTCCATCTCTCTGCCTGTGTCTCTCTGCCTGTCTGTCTCTCCATCTCTCTGCATGTCTGTACCTCTGCCTCTCTGCCTGTCTGTCTCTATGCCTGTCTGTCTCTCTGCCTGTATGTCTCTCCATCTCTCTGCCTATCTGTCTCTCTGCCTATCTGTCTCTCTGCCTGTATGTCTCTCTGCCTATCTGTTTCTCTGCCTCCCTGCCTGTATGTCTCTCTGCCTATCTGTCTCTCTGCCTGTATGTCTCTCTGCCTGTCTGTATCTCTACCTGTCTGTCTCTCCATCTCTCTGCCTATCTGTCTCTCTGCCTGTCTGTCTCTCTGCCTGTCTGTCTCCCTGCCTGTATGTCTCTCTGCCTGTCTGCCTCTCCATCTCTCTGCCTATCTGTCTCTCTGCCTGTATGTCTCTCTGCCTATCTGTCTCCCTGCCTGTATGTCTCTCTCCCTGTCTGTCTCTCTGCCTGTATGTCTCTCTGCCTATCTGTCTCTCTGCCTGTATGTCTCTCTGCCTGTATGTCTCTCTGTCTGTATGTCTATCTGCCTATCTGTCTCTGCCTGTATGTCTCTCTGCCTGTATGTCTCTCTGTCTGTATGTCTCCCTGCCTGTCTGTCTCCTACCTGTATGTCTCTCTGCCTATCTGTCTCTCTGCCTGTATGTCTATCTGCCTATCTGTCTCTCTGCCTATCTGTCTCTCTGCCTGTCTGTCTCTCTGCCTGTATGTCTCTCTGCCTGTATGTCTCTCCATCTCTCTGCCTGTCTGTCTCTCTGCCTATCTGTCTCTCTGCCTATCTGTCTCTCTGCCTGTATGTCTCTCTGCCTATCTGTTTCTCTGCCTCCCTGCCTGTATGTCTCTCTGCCTATCTGTCTCTCTGCCTGTATGTCTCTCTGCCTGTCTGTCTCTCTACCTGTCTGTCTCTCCATCTCTCTGCCTATTTGTCTCTCTGCCTGTCTGTCTCTCTGCCTGTATGTCTCCCTGCCTGTATGTCTCTCTGCCTGTCTGCCTCTCCATCTCTCTGCCTGTCTGTCTCTCTGCCTATCTGTCTCTCTGCCTATCTGTCTCTCTGCCTGTATGTCTCTCTGCCTATCTGTCTCTCTGCCTCCCTGCCTGTATGTCTCTCTGCCTATCTGTCTCTCTGCCTGTATGTCTCTCTGCCTGTCTGTCTCTCTACCTGTCTGTCTCTCCATCTCTCTGCCTATCTGTCTCTCTGCCTGTATGTCTCTCTGCCTATCTGTCTCCCTGCCTGTATGTCTCTCTCCCTGTCTGTCTCTCTGCCTGTATGTCTCTCTGCCTATCTGTCTCTCTGCCTGTATGTCTCTCTGCCTGTATGTCTCTCTGCCTATCTGTCTCTGCCTATCTGTCTCCCTGCCTGTATGTCTCTCTGCCTGTATGTCTCTCTGCCTATCTGTCTCTCTGCCTGTCTGTCTCTCTGTCTGTCTGTCTCTCTGCCTGTATATCTCTCTGCCTATCTGTCTCTCTGCCTATCTGTCTCTCTGCCTATCTGTCTCTCTGCCTATCTGTCTCCCTGCCTGTATGTCTCTCTGTCTCCCTGCCTGTCTGTCTATCTGCCTATCTGTCTCTCTGCCTATCTGTCTCTCTGCCTGTATGTCTCTCTGTCTCTCCGCCTGTCTGTCTCTCTATCTCTCTGCCTGTGTCTCTCTGCCTGTCTGTCTCTCCATCTCTCTGCATGTCTGTACCTCTGCCTCTCTGCCTGTCTGTCTCTATGCCTGTCTGTCTCTCTGCCTGTCTGTCTCTCCATCTCTCTGCCTGTCTGTCTCTCTGCTTGTCTGTCTCTCCATCTCTCTGCCTGTCTGTCTCTGTCTCTCTGCCTGTCTGTCTCACTGTCTCTGTGCCTATCTGTTTACTGAATGTCTGTCTGACTGTCCCCCAGGTGTCCCTGGTTATCTGTTTACTGTCTGTCTGTCTGTCCCCCAGGTGTCCCTGGCTATCTGTTTACTGTCTGTCTGTCCCCAATGTGGCCCTGGCTATCTGTTTACTGTCTGTCTGTCCCCCAGGTGTCCCTGGCTATCTGTTTACTGTCTGTCTGTCCCCCAGGTGTACCTGGCTATCTGTTTACTTTCTGTCCCCCAAGTGTCCCTGGCTATCTGTTTACTGTCTGTCTGTCCCCCAGGTGTCCGTGGCTATCTGTTTACTGTCTGTCTGTCCCCCAGGTGTCCCTGGCTATCTGTTTACTGTCTGTCTGTCCCCCAGGTGTCCCTGGTTATCTGTTTACTGTCTGTCCCCCAGGTGTCTCTCTGCCTATCTGTCTCTCTGCCTGTATGTCTATCTGCCTATCTGTCTCTCTGCCTATCTGTCTCTCTGCCTGTCTGTCTCTCTGCCTGTATGTCTCTCTGCCTGTATGTCTCTCCATCTCTCTGCCTGTCTGTCTCTCTGCCTATCTGTCTCTCTGCCTATCTGTCTCTCTGCCTGTATGTCTCTCTGCCTATCTGTTTCTCTGCCTCCCTGCCTGTATGTCTCTCTGCCTATCTGTCTCTCTGCCTGTATGTCTCTCTGCCTGTCTGTCTCTCTACCTGTCTGTCTCTCCATCTCTCTGCCTATTTGTCTCTCTGCCTGTCTGTCTCTCTGCCTGTCTGTCTCCCTGCCTGTATGTCTCTCTGCCTGTCTGCCTCTCCATCTCTCTGCCTGTCTGTCTCTCTGCCTATCTGTCTCTCTGCCTATCTGTCTCTCTGCCTGTATGTCTCTCTGCCTATCTGTCTCTCTGCCTCCCTGCCTGTATGTCTCTCTGCCTATCTGTCTCTCTGCCTGTATGTCTCTCTGCCTGTCTGTCTCTCTACCTGTCTGTCTCTCCATCTCTCTGCCTATCTGTCTCTCTGCCTGTATGTCTCTCTGCCTATCTGTCTCCCTGCCTGTCTGTCTCTCTCCCTGTCTGTCTCTCTGCCTGTATGTCTCTCTGCCTATCTGTCTCTCTGCCTGTATGTCTCTCTGCCTGTATGTCTCTCTGCCTATCTGTCTCTGCCTATCTGTCTCCCTGCCTGTATGTCTCTCTGCCTGTATGTCTCTCTGTCTGTCTGTCTCTCTGCCTGTATATCTCTCTGCCTATCTGTCTCTCTGCCTGTATGTCTCTCTGCCTATCTGTCTCCCTGCCTGTATGTCTCTCTGTCTCCCTGCCTGTCTGTCTATCTGCCTATCTGTCTCTCTGCCTATCTGTCTCTCTGCCTGTATGTCTCTCTGTCTCTCCGCCTGTCTGTCTCTCCATCTCTCTGCCTGTGTCTCTCTGCCTGTCTGTCTCTCCATCTCTCTGCATGTCTGTACCTCTGCCTCTCTGCCTGTCTGTCTCTATGCCTGTCTGTCTCTCTGCCTGTCTGTCTCTCCATCTCTCTGCCTGTCTGTCTCTCTGCTTGTCTGTCTCTCCATCTCTCTGCCTGTCTGTCTCTGTCTCTCTGCCTGTCTGTCTCACTGTCTCTGTGCCTATCTGTTTACTGAATGTCTGTCTGACTGTCCCCCAGGTGTCCCTGGTTATCTGTTTACTGTCTGTCTGTCTGTCCCCCAGGTGTCCCTGGCTATCTGTTTACTGTCTGTCTGTCCCCAATGTGGCCCTGGCTATCTGTTTACTGTCTGTCTGTCCCCCAGGTGTCCCTGGCTATCTGTTTACTGTCTGTCTGTCCCCCAGGTGTACCTGGCTATCTGTTTACTGTCTGTCCCCCAAGTGTCCCTGGCTATCTGTTTACTGTCTGTCTGTCCCCCAGGTGTCCCTGGCTATCTGTTTACTGTCTGTCTGTCCCCCAGGTGTCCCTGGCTATCTGTTTACTGTCTGTCTGTCCCCCAGGTGTCCCTGGTTATCTGTTTACTGTCTGTCCCCCAGGTGTCCCTGGCTATCTGTTTACTGTATGTTTGTCCCCTATGTGTCCCTGGTTATCTGTATACTGTCTGTCTGTCCCCCAGGTGTCCCTGGTTATCTGTTTGCTGACTGTCTGTCCCCCAGGTGTCTCTTGCTGTCTGTTTACTGTCTGTCTGTCCCCCAGGTGTCCCTGGCTATCTGTTTACTGTCTGTCTGTCCCCCAGGTGTCCCTGGTTATCTATTTACTGTCTATCTGTCCCCCAGGTGTCCCTGGCTATCTGTTTACTGTCTGTCTGTCCCCCAGGTGTCCCTGGTTATCTGTTTACTGACTGTCTGTCTGTCCCCCAGGTGTCCCGTGCTATCTGTTTACTGTCTGTCTGTCTGTCCCCCAGGTGTCCTCAGCTAAGCCATTAAAGGCGTTGATGCAGAGATGGGTGATGTACACGGAGGAGTGTAGCCGCAATCACAGCAGAGAACCGCCACTCACTGGTGAGAAACACGCGCACACGCCGGCACGCACACTCACACCATAAACACTGTGTAGCACCGTGCATTATGGGAAAGGTGAAGGTCCTCCGTTCTGCTCTCCCGGTGAGGGTCGGCTGTGGCAGTAGATACAGCCTAGTGGTTAGAGCGTTGGACTAGTAACTGCAAGGTTGCAAGTTCAAACCCCCGAGCTGACAAGGTACAACTCTGTCGTTCTGCCCCTGAACAGGCAGTTAACCCACTGTTCTTAGGCTGTCATTGAAAATAAGAATTTGTTCTTAACTGACTTGCCTGGTTAAATGAAGGTAAAATAAAAATAAACATGTCTATCCTTCATTCCAGGAAGATACTCCCTCCCCGTCACAGATCTGATTGGACAGGATGTGTTCCGATCAACAGTAATTGGTTCCCTCAGATAAAGAGATGTTCTGTAACTGTTTCCTGTAGGTGTTGTGTGTAACAGGACCTTTGACATGTATGCCTGCTGGCCTGATGGACTCGCCAACACTACTGTCAGTGTGTCCTGTCCCTGGTACCTGCCCTGGCACCACAAAGGTGAAGGTTGATGCTGATTGGTTGGTTGATTTGATGAATTGATTGGTGAATAGCTTTGTATATCACGTTCAATACTCACGTCAAATATCTGAAACTTCTGTCAGGTTAGTGTGACAGGTAGTGTGAAAGGGTAACAAGTCTGCTTGGGTCAGTGAATGACAGTCTACCTGTAATGTGTGTCTGTTCCAGTCCAGCATGGTTCGGTGTACAGGGAGTGTGACGCGGACGGCCAGTGGGTTCCCCAGAAGAACACGAGCGAGTGTGATGCTAATGATCCCGCTCAGGTGAAAATGATGTGTCTCTTGTGAGTGAGGCTCGGGAAATGCTGTGGATAAAATATCGTCATAGAGACATGATGGGAAGGGTGTATAGAAGTGATTCGTGTTTTTCATCCGTGTGAGTGTACTGAGGTGTGTAGGCTAAATGTACAGACTATTTAGAAGGTATTCAGACATTTTTCCACATTTTCCGACATTACAGCCTTATTCTAAAATGGATTCAATAGTTCCCCCCCCCCCCCATCAATCTACACACAGTACCCCATAACTGTCAGTAAGAGTGTCCACGAGTCTTTGAATGAAGAGATTGAGATAAAAAAAACTGTCCAGGTTGAGTTCCAGTCGCTAGCTGCTGCAAACTGAAAAGACGATGTTACAAGGTATGACGCTACAAGCTTGGCACACCTGTATTTGGGGAGTTTCTCCAATTCTTCTCTGCAGATCCTCTCAAGCTCTGTCAGGTTGGATGGAGAGCGTCGCTACACAGCTATTTTCAGGTTTCTCCAGAGATGTTCAATCAGGTTCAAATCAGGGCTCTGGCTGACCCTAACCCACTATCATAGCCCAGGTTCACCACACAGTCAACAGTCAAACAGAAACTTGTACACTTACAGCTACACCCATTAAACAAAACACTCAGACACTTACAGCTACACCCATTAAACAAAACACTCAGACATTCAGAGACTTGTCCCGAAGCCACTCCTGCGTTGTCTTGGCTGTGTTCTTAGGGTTGTTGTCCTGTTGGAAGCTGAACCTTCGCCCAGTCTGAGGTCCTGAGCGCTCTGGAGCAGAGACTTATCCCGAAGCCACTCCTGCGTTGTCTTGGCTGTGTTCTTAGGGTTGTTGTCCTGTTGGAAGGTGAACCTTCGACCAGTCTGAGGGCCTGAGAGCTCTGGAGCAGGTTTTCATCAAGGATCTCTCTGTACTTTGTTCCGTTCATCTTTCCTTCGATCCTGATGAGTGTCCGACTTTTTGCCACTGAAAAACATCCCCACAGGCGGATGCTGCCACCACCATGCTTCACCATAGGGATGGTGCCAGGTGTCCTCCAGACATGATGCTGCCACCACCATGCTTCACCATAGGGATGGTGCCAGGTGTCCTCCAGACATGATGCTGTCACCACCATGCTTCACCATAGGGATGGTGCCAGGTGTCCTAGAGACATGATGCTGCCACCACCATGCTTCACCATAGCGATGATACCAGGTTTTCTCTAGATGTGACACTTGGCATTCAGGCCAAATAGTTCAATCTTGGTTTCATCAGACCAGAGAATCTTGTTTCTCACGGTCTGAGAGTTCTTTAGGTGCCTTTTGACAAACTCCAAGTGGGCTTCATGTGCATTTTACTGAGGAGTGGCTTCCATCTGGCCACTCTACCATAAAGGCCTGATTGGTGGAGTGCTGCAGAGATGGTTGTCCTTCTGGAAGGTTCTCCCATCTCCACAGAGGAACTCTGGAGCTCTATCAGAGTACCATTGGGTTCTTGGTCACCTCCTGTCCAAGGCTGGGCAGCCAGCTCTAGGAAGAGTCTTGGTGGTTCCAAACTTCTTCCATTTAAGAATGATGGAGGCCACTGTGCACTTGGGGACCTTCAATGCTGCAGACATTTTCTTGGTACCCTTCCCCAGATTTGTGCCTCGACACAATCCTGTCTCGGCGCTTCATGGACATCTCCTTTTACCTCATGGCTTGGTTTTTGCTCTGACATGCACTGTCAACTGTGGGACCTTATATAGACAGGTGTGTGCCTTTCCAAACCATGTCCAATTAATTGAATTTACCAAAGGTGGACTCCAATCAATGGAAACAGGATGCACATCAATTTGGAGTGTCATAGCAAAGGGTCTGAATACTTATGTAAATGTCATATTTCTGTTGTATGTCTTTAATACATTTGCAAGAAATTCTAAAAACCTGCTTTTGCTTTGTCATTGGTATTGTGATGTCATTATGGGGTATTGTGATGTCATTATGGGGTATTGTGTGTAGATTGATGAGGAAAACATTTTATTTAATACATTTTAAAATAAAGCTGTAATGTAACAAAATGTGGAAAAAGTCAAGTTCTGAATACTTTCCCAATGCAATGTGTGTTATTGTTTCTGTGTGTATGTGTGTGTGTGTGTGTGTGTGTGTGTGTGTGTGTGTGTGTGTGTGTGTGTGTGTGTGTGTGTGTGTGTGTGTGTGTGTGTGTGTGTGTGTGTGTGTAGCCTCACTATGGTCAGATCCTCAAGAAGTTCCGGACCATGTACACCGTGGGCTACTCTCTGTCTCTGGGGGCTCTGGTGTTAGCGCTCGGAATCCTGATCACTTTCAGGTAACACACACACACACACACAGAGAGACACACACACAGAGAGACACACATACACACACAGACAGAGACACACACCCAGAGAGACACACATACACACACACACACACACTGAGACACACACACACACCCAGAGAGACACATACACACACACACCCAGAGAGAGAGACACACAAACACAAACGCACACTCATACACACACAGAGACAGACACACCTAGAGAGAGAGATACACACACAAACACTGAGACAGCCTGTAGGATTTGTGTTAATGCTTGGCACCATGATCAGATAACCTTCACCTCATGACCGTAAAGAGGAAAGACAGACAGACACCGTGACCTCTCAGCCATCCACCATGACCTCTCAGCCACTCAGCCACCCACCGTGACCTCTCGGCCACCCACCATGACCTCTCAGCCACCCACCATGACCTCTCAGCAACCCAGCCACCCACCATGTCCTCTCAGCCACCCACCATGACCTCTCAGCCACCCACCATGACCTCTCAGCCACCCACCATGTCCTCTCAGCAACCCAGCCACCCACCATGACCTCTCAGCAACCCAGCCACCCACCATGTCCTCTCAGCCACCCACCATGACCTCTCAGCCACCCACCATGACCTCTCAGCCACCCACCATGACCTCTCAGCCACTCAGCCACCCACCATGACCTCTCAGCCACCCACCATGACCTCTCAGCCACTCAGCCACCCACCATGACCTCTCAGCCACCCACCATGACCTCTCAGCCACCCAGACACCCACCATGTCCTCTCAGCCACCCACCATGACCTCTCAGCCACTCAGCCACCCACCATGACCTCTCAGCCACCCACCATGACCTCTCAGCCACCCACCATGACCTCTCACCTCTCAGCCACCCACCATGACCTCTCAGCCACCCACCGTGACCTCTCAGCCACCCACCATGTCCTCTCAGCCACCCACCATGACCTCTCAGCCACCAACCATGACCTCTAAGCCACTCAGCCACCCACCATGTCCTCTCAGCCACCCACCATGACCTCTCAGCCACTCAGCCACCCACCATGACCTCTCAGCCACCCACCATGACCTCTCAGCCACCCACCATGACCTCTCACCTCTCAGCCACCCACCATGACCTCTCAGCCACCCACCGTGACCTCTCAGCCACCCACCATGTCCTCTCAGCCACCCACCATGACCTCTCAGCCACCCACCATGTCCTCTCAGCCACCCACCATGACCTCTCAGCCACCCACCATGACCTCTCAGCCACCCACCATGTCCTCTCAGCCACTCAGCCACCCACCATGACCTCTCAGCCACCCAGCCACCCACCATGACCTCTCAGCCACCCAGCCACCCACCATGTCCTCTCAGCCACCCACCATGACCTCTCAGCCACCCACCATGACCTCTCAGCCACCCAGCCACCCACCATGTCCTCTCAGCCACCCACCATGACCTCTCAGCCACCCACCATGACCTCTCAGCCACCTACCATGTCCTCTCAGCCACCCACCATGACCTCTCAGCCACCCACCATGACCTCTCAGCCACCCACCATGACCTCTCAGCCACCCACCATGTCCTCTCAGCCACCCACCATGACCTCTCAGCCACCCACCATGTCCTCTCAGCCACCCACCATGACCTCTCAGCCACTCAGCCACCCACCATGACCTCTCAGCCACCCACCATGACCTCTCAGCCACCCACCATGTTCTCTCAGCCACCCACCATGTCCTCTCAGCCACCCACCTTGACCTCTCAGCCACCCACCATGTCCTCTCAGCCACCCACCATGTCCTCTCAGCCACCCACCATGACCTCTCAGCCACCCACCATGACCTCTCAGCCACTCACCATGACCTCTCAGCCACCCAGCCACCCACCATGACCTCTCAGCCACCCAGCCACCCACCATGTCCTCTCAGCCACCCACCATGACCTCTCAGCCACCCACCATGACCTCTCAGCCACCCAGCCACCCACCATGTCCTCTCAGCCACCCACCATGACCTCTCAGCCACCCACCATGACCTCTCAGCCACCTACCATGTCCTCTCAGCCACCCACCATGACCTCTCAGCCACCCACCATGACCTCTCAGCCACCCACCATGACCTCTCAGCCACCCACCATGTCCTCTCAGCCACCCACCATGACCTCTCAGCCACCCACCATGTCCTCTCAGCCACCCACCATGACCTCTCAGCCACTCAGCCACCCACCATGACCTCTCAGCCACCCACCATGACCTCTCAGCCACCCACCATGTCCTCTCAGCCACCCACCATGACCTCTCAGCCACCCACCATGTCCTCTCAGCCACCCACCATGACCTCTCAGCCACTCAGCCACCCACCATGACCTCTCAGCCACCCACCATGACCTCTCAGCCACCCACCATGTTCTCTCAGCCACCCACCATGTCCTCTCAGCCACCCACCTTGACCTCTCAGCCACCCACCATGTCCTCTCAGCCACCCACCATGTCCTCTCAGCCACCCACCATGACCTCTCAGCCACCCACCATGTCCTCTCAGCCACCCACCATGACCTCTCAGCCACCCACCATGACCTCTCAGCCACCCACCATGACCTCTCAGCCACTCAGCCACCCACCATGACCTCTCAGCCACCCACCATGACCTCTCAGCCACTCAGCCACCCACCATGACCTCTCAGCCACCCACCATGACCTCTCAGCCACCCAGACACCCACCATGTCCTCTCAGCCACCCACCATGACCTCTCAGCCACTCAGCCACCCACCATGACCTCTCAGCCACCCACCATGACCTCTCAGCCACCCACCATGACCTCTCACCTCTCAGCCACCCACCATGACCTCTCAGCCACCCACCGTGACCTCTCAGCCACCCACCATGTCCTCTCAGCCACCCACCATGACCTCTCAGCCACCCACCATGACCTCTCAGCCACCAACCATGACCTCTAAGCCACTCAGCCACCCACCATGTCCTCTCAGCCACCCACCATGACCTCTCAGCCACTCAGCCACCCACCATGACCTCTCAGCCACCCACCATGACCTCTCAGCCACCCACCATGACCTCTCACCTCTCAGCCACCCACCATGACCTCTCAGCCACCCACCGTGACCTCTCAGCCACCCACCATGTCCTCTCAGCCACCCACCATGACCTCTCAGCCACCCACCATGTCCTCTCAGCCACCCACCATGACCTCTCAGCCACCCACCATGACCTCTCAGCCACCCACCATGTCCTCTCAGCCACTCAGCCACCCACCATGACCTCTCAGCCACCCAGCCACCCACCATGACCTCTCAGCCACCCAGCCACCCACCATGTCCTCTCAGCCACCCACCATGACCTCTCAGCCACCCACCATGACCTCTCAGCCACCCAGCCACCCACCATGTCCTCTCAGCCACCCACCATGACCTCTCAGCCACCCACCATGACCTCTCAGCCACCTACCATGTCCTCTCAGCCACCCACCATGACCTCTCAGCCACCCACCATGACCTCTCAGCCACCCACCATGACCTCTCAGCCACCCACCATGTCCTCTCAGCCACCCACCATGACCTCTCAGCCACCCACCATGTCCTCTCAGCCACCCACCATGACCTCTCAGCCACTCAGCCACCCACCATGACCTCTCAGCCACCCACCATGACCTCTCAGCCACCCACCATGTTCTCTCAGCCACCCACCATGTCCTCTCAGCCACCCACCTTGACCTCTCAGCCACCCACCATGTCCTCTCAGCCACCCACCATGTCCTCTCAGCCACCCACCATGTCCTCTCAGCCACCCACCATGACCTCTCAGCCACCCACCATGACCTCTCAGCCACTCACCATGACCTCTCAGCCACTCAGCCACCCACCATGACCTCTCAGCCACCCACCATGTCCTCTCAGCAACCCAGCCACCCACCATGACCTCTCAGCAACCCAGCCACCCACCATGTCCTCTCAGCCACCCACCATGACCTCTCAGCCACCCACCATGACCTCTCAGCCACCCACCATGACCTCTCAGCCACTCAGCCACCCACCATGACCTCTCAGCCACCCACCATGACCTCTCAGCCACTCAGCCACCCACCATGACCTCTCAGCCACCCACCATGACCTCTCAGCCACCCAGACACCCACCATGTCCTCTCAGCCACCCACCATGACCTCTCAGCCACTCAGCCACCCACCATGACGTCTCAGCCACCCACCATGACCTCTCAGCCACCCACCATGACCTCTCACCTCTCAGCCACCCACCATGACCTCTCAGCCACCCACCGTGACCTCTCAGCCACCCACCATGTCCTCTCAGCCACCCACCATGACCTCTCAGCCACCCACCATGACCTCTCAGCCACCAACCATGACCTCTAAGCCACCCAGCCACCCACCATGTCCTCTCAGCCACCCACCATGACCTCTCAGCCACCCACCATGACCTCTCAGCCACCCAGCCACCCACCATGTCCTCTCAGCCACCCACCATGACCTCTCAGCCACCCACCATGACCTCTCAGCCACCTACCATGTCCTCTAAGCCACCCACCATGACCTCTCAGCCACCCACCATGACCTCTCAGCCACCCACCATGACCTCTCAGCCACCCACCATGTCCTCTCAGCCACCCACCATGACCTCTCAGCCACCCACCATGTCCTCTCAGCCACCCACCATGACCTCTCAGCCACTCAGCCACCCACCATGACCTCTCAGCCACCCACCATGACCTCTCAGCCACCCACCATGTTCTCTCAGCCACCCACCATGTCCTCTCAGCCACCCACCTTGACCTCACAGCCACCCACCATGTCCTCTCAGCCACCCACCATGTCCTCTCAGCCACCCACCATGACCTCTCAGACACCCACCATGACCTCTCAGCCACCCACCATGTCCTCTCAGCCACCCACCATGTCCTCTCAGCCACCCACCATGACCTCTCAGCCACCCACCATGTCCTCTCAGCCACCCACCATGACCTCTCAGCCACCCACCATGTCCTCTCAGCCACCCACCATGACCTCTCAGCCACCCACCATGACCTCTCAGCCACCCACCATGTCCTCTCAGCCACTCAGCCACCCACCATGACCTCTCAGCCACCCAGCCACCCACCATGACCTCTCAGCCACCCAGCCACCCACCATGTCCTCTCAGCCACCCACCATGACCTCTCAGCCACCCACCATGACCTCTCAGCCACCCAGCCACCCACCATGTCCTCTCAGCCACCCACCATGACCTCTCAGCCACCCACCATGACCTCTCAGCCACCCACCATGTCCTCTCAGCCACCCACCATGACCTCTCACCTCTCAGCCACCCACCATGACCTCTCAGCCACCCACCATGTCCTCTCAGCCACCCACCATGTCCTCTCACCTCTCAGCCACCCACCATGACCTCTCAGCCACCCACCATGACCTCTCAGCCACCCACCATGTCCTCTCAGCCACTCAGCCACCCACCATGACCTCTCAGCCACCCAGCCACCCACCATGACCTCTCAGCCACCCAGCCACCCACCATGTCCTCTCAGCCACCCACCATGACCTCTCAGCCACCCACCATGACCTCTCAGCCACCCAGCCACCCACCATGACCTCTCAGCCACCCAGCCACCCACCATGTCCTCTCAGCCACCCACCATGACCTCTCAGCCACCCACCATGACCTCTCAGCCACCCAGCCACCCACCATGTCCTCTCAGCCACCCACCATGACCTCTCAGCCACCCACCATGACCTCTCAGCCACCTACCATGTCCTCTAAGCCACCCACCATGACCTCTCAGCCACCCACCATGACCTCTCAGCCACCCACCATGACCTCTCAGCCACCCACCATGTCCTCTCAGCCACCCACCATGACCTCTCAGCCACCCACCATGTCCTCTCAGCCACCCACCATGACCTCTCAGCCACTCAGCCACCCACCATGACCTCTCAGCCACCCACCATGACCTCTCAGCCACCCACCATGTTCTCTCAGCCACCCACCATGTCCTCTCAGCCACCCACCTTGACCTCTCAGCCACCCACCATGTCCTCTCAGCCACCCACCATGTCCTCTCAGCCACCCACCATGACCTCTCAGACACCCACCATGACCTCTCAGCCACCCACCATGTCCTCTCAGCCACCCACCATGACCTCTCAGCCACCCACCATGTCCTCTCAGCCACCCACCATGACCTCTCAGCCACCCACCATGTCCTCTCAGCCACCCACCATGACCTCTCACCTCTCAGCCACCCACCATGACCTCTCAGCCACCCACCATGTCCTCTCAGCCACCCACCATGTCCTCTCACCTCTCAGCCACCCACCATGACCTCTCAGCCACCCACCATGACCTCTCAGCCACCCACCATGTCCTCTCAGCCACCTACCATGACCTCTCACCTCTCAGCCACCCATCGTGACCTCTCAGCCACCCACCATGTCCTCTCAGCCACCCACCATGACCTCTCACCTCTCAGCCACCCACCATGACCTCTCAGCCACCCACCATGACCTCTCACCTCTCAGCCACCCACCATGTCCTCTCAGCCACCCACCATGACCTCTCACCTCTCAGCCACCCACCATGACCTCTCACCTCTCAGCCACCCACCATGTCTTCGCAGCCACCCAACATGACCTCTCACCTCTTAGCCACCCACCATGACCTCTCACCTCTCAGCCACCCACCATGACCTCTCACCTCTCAGCCACCCACCATGTCTTCTCAGCCACCCAACATGACCTCTCACCTCTTAGCCACCCACCATGACCTCTCACCTCTCAGCCACCCACCGTGACCTCTCAGCCACCCACCATGACCTCTCAGCCACCCACCATGACCTCTCAGCCACCCACCATGACCTCTCAGCCACCCACCATGACTTCTCAGTTTAATTTGAATGGACATGTCAGTGAAGCAAGGTAGCACCACTGACCTTACTGTTTGGCCACCTATTGACAGTAACCATAGAGATATACATATTCTAATTCCATTCCTTCAACCTTTAATCTTTGTTATATTACCTCTGCTGTAGTTGACACTCCCCCTAACAGGAAGCACACTGCCCCCCCCCCCTCCCCTTACAGGAAGCTCCACTGTATGAGGAACAACATCCACATGAACCTGTTTGCATCCTTCATCCTGCGTGCTCTGTCCATCCTGATAAAGGACGCCATGCTGGAGGCTCCCAGCGTCAACATCGGACAGGACCAGGATGTTACAGACTATGAGGTGGAGTGGCTCGTCAACAACGAGGTGTGTTGTTGTTTGTCTGAAAGGGTCGTGGTTAAAAGTAGTGCCGTTCAACAACGAGGTGGTAGTGTTGAGTTGACCAGGGTGAGGTAAAGTGGCCAGTCAACAACGAGGTGGGAGTGTTGTGTTGAGTTGACCAGGGTGAGGTAAAGTGGCCAGTCAACAACGAGGTGGGAGTGTTGTGTTGAGTTGACCAGGGTGAGGTAAAGTGGCCAGTCAACAACGAGGTGGGAGCGTTGTGTTGAGTTGACCAGGGTGAGGTAAAGTGGCCAGTCAACAACAAGGTGGGAGTGTTGTGTTGAGTTGACCAGGGTGAGGTAAAGTGGCCAGTCAACAACAAGGTGGGAGCGTTGAGTTGAGTTGACCAGGGTGAGGTAAAGTGGCTAGTCAACAACAAGGTGGGAGTGTTGAGTTGACCAGGGTGAGGTAAAGTGGCTAGTCAACAACAAGGTGGGAGCGTTGAGTTGAGTTGACCAGGGTGAGGTAAAGTGGCTAGTCAACAACAAGGTGGGTGTGTTGGGTTGACCAGGGTGAGGTAAAGAGTCCAGTCAACAACGAAGTGGGTATGTTGGGTTGTGTTGACCAGGGTGAGGTAAAGTGGCCAGTCAACAACGAGGTGGGTGTGTTGAGTTGAGTTGACCAGGGTGAGGTAAAGAGTCAGGTTAACAACAAGGTGGGTGTGTTGGGTTGACCAGGGTGAGGTAAAGTGGCCAGTCAACAACAAGGTGGGTGTGTTGAGTTGAGTTGACCAGGGTGAGGTAAAGAGTCCAGTCAACAACAAGGTGGGTGTTTTGAGTTGACCGGGATTATAAGGGTTTGATCTCTGAAGCATTGTTTATCCATACTGGAGGATTATAACGGTTTGATCTCTGAAGCATTGTTTATCCATACTGGGGGATTATACGGGCTTTGTTAAATCTTGAAACGTTTTTTTTTGTGTGTGTGTTGTGTCCTGTAGACAGCGGTGGGGTGTCGTATCGCCGTGGTGATGATGCAGTACAGTATCATGGCTAACAGCTATTGGCTGCTGGTGGAAGGCATCTACCTCCACAACCTGCTGGTCATCACCGTGTTCACTGAGAGAAACTACTTCAACATCTACCTGTGTATCGGCTGGGGTGAGGAGGGGGAGGAGAATGGGGGGGGGGGTGAGGAGAGGGAGGGGGAGGAGAGGGAGGGGGTGGGGAGGGTGGAGGTTGTGTATTTGTCGCAGCATAGCCCATTATATACCAGAAGACAGAGCATTTGGAACCAGACACCTGAGTAGATCTATTATAGATATAGTCACCCTCAGGGTTAGGTAGTAGAGATATTATAGAGATAGTCAGTCTCAGGGTTAGGTAGTAGAGATATTATAGAGATAGTCAGTCTCATGGTTAGGTAGTAGAGATATTATAGAGATAGTCACCCTCAGGGTTAGGTAGTAGAGATATTATAGATATAGTCACCCTCAGGGTTAGGTAGTAGAGATATTATAGATATAGTCACCCTCAGGGTTAGGTAGTAGAGATATTATAGAGATAGTCAGTCTCATGGTTAGGTAGTAGAGATATTATAGATATAGTCACCCTCAGGGTTAGGTAGTAGAGATATTATAGAGATAGTCAGTCTCAGGGTTAGGTAGTAGAGATATTATAGAGATAGTCAGTCTCAGGGTTAGGTAGTAGAGATATTATAGAGATAGTCAGTCTCAGGGTTAGGTAGTAGAGATATTATAGATATAGTCACCCTCAGGGTTGGGTAGTAGAGATATTATAGAGATAATCAGTCTCAGGGTTAGGTAGTAGAGATATTATAGAGATAGTCAGTCTCAGGGTTAGGTAGTAGAGATATTATAGAGATAGTCAGTCTCAGGGTTAGGTAGTAGAGATATTATAGAGATAGTCAGTCTCAGGGTTAGGTAGTAGAGATATTATAGATATAGTCACCCTCAGGGTTAGGTAGTAGAGATATTATAGAGATAGTCAGTCTCAGGGTTAGGTAGTAGAGATATTATAGAGATAGTCAGTCTCAGGGTTAGGTAGTAGAGATATTATAGATATAGTCACCCTCAGGGTTAGGTAGTAGAGATATTATAGAGATAGTCAGTCTCAGGGTTAGGTAGTAGAGATATTATAGAGATAATCAGTCTCAGGGTTAGGTAGTAGAGATATTAGAGATATAGTCACCCTCAGGGTTATTTAGTTAGTAGAGATATTATAGAGATAGTCAGTCTCAGGGTTAGGTAGTAGAGATATTATAGAGATAGTCACCCTCAGGGTTAGGTAGTAGAGATATTATAGAGATAGTCACCCTCAGGGTTAGATAGTAGAGATATTATAGAGATAGTCAGTCTCAGGGTTAGGTAGTAGAGATATTATAGAGATAGTCAGTCTCAGGGTTAGGTAGTAGAGATATTATAGAGATAGTCAGTCTCAGGGTTAGGTAGTAGAGATATTATAGACATAGTCAGTCTCAGGGTTAGGTAGTAGAGATATTATAGAGATAGTCACCCTTAGGGTTAGGTAGTAGAGATATTATAGAGATAGTCAGTCTCAGGGTTAGATAGTCTATGAGTTCTTGGTGTGTTTAATGTGATTCTCTCTGCAGGTGCCCCTCTGATCTTCCTGGTGCCCTGGGTGATGGTGAAATACCTGTATGAAAATGAGGAGTAAGTGCCTGCATGAGTGTGTGAGTGCCTGCATGAGTGTGTGAGTGCCTGCTGGCGTGAGTGAGTGCCTGCATTAGTGAGTGAGTGCCTGCATGAGTGTGTGAGTGCCTGCATGAGTGTGTGAGTGCCTGCATGCGTGAGTGAGTGCCTGCATTAGTGAGTGAGTGCCTGCATTAGTGAGTGAGTGCCTGCGTGAGTGAGTGAGTGCCTGCGTGAGTGAGTGAGTGCCTGCATGAGTGAGTGAGTGCCTGCATGAGTGAGTGAGTGCCTGCATGAGTGAGTGAGTGCCTGCATGAGTGAGTGCCTGCATGAGTGAGTGAGTGCCTGCATTAGTGAGTGAGTGCCTGCATGAGTGAATGAGTGCCTGCATGTGTGAGTGAGTGCCTGCATGTGTGAGTGAGTGCCTGCATTAGTGAGTGAGTGCCCTCCCGGTGTACGAGTGCCTTCACACATGTGACACTCTCTCTCTCCCTCACCTATGTTTCCCTGACCCAATGTGTCCCCTGACCCAATGTGTCCCTGACCCAATGTGTCCCTGACCCAATGTGTCCCCTGACCCAATGTGTCCCCTGACCCAATGTGTCCCTGACCCAATGTGTATGACAGGAGAAAGGAGAGAAATTGTGATACAAATAAACAAAATAACTTCTCGTTCAAACCAGTCCTGACTAGTACTACTGGTTGAAACCAGGTCTGAGTAGTACTACTGGTTCAAACAAGTTCTGAGTAGCACTACTGGTTCAAACTAGTTCTGACTAGTACTACTGGTTCAAACCAGTCCTGACTAGTACTACTGGTTCAAACCAGTTCTGACTAGTACTACTGGTTCAAACCAGTTCTGACTAGTACTACTGGTTCAAACCAGTTCTGACTAGTACTACTGGTTCAAACCAGTCCTGACTAGTACTACTGGTTCAAACCAGTTCTGACTAGTACTACTGGTTCAAACCAGTTCTGACTAGTACTACTGGTTCAAACAAGTCCTGACTAGTACTACAGGTGATAGAACCTCTAGTTCAAACCAGTTCTCAGTAGTACTACTGGTTCAAACAAGTCCTGACTAGTACTACAGGTGATAGAACCTCTAGTTCAAACCAGTTCTCAGTAGTACTACTGGTTCAAACAAGTCCTAACTAGTACTACAGGTGATATAACCTCTAGTTCAAACCAGTTCTCAGTAGTACGACTGGTTCAAACCAGTTCTCAGTATTACTACTGGTTCAAACAAGTCCTGACTAGTACTACAGGTGATAGAACCTCTAGTAAAAACCAGTTCTGACTAGTACTACAGGTGATATAACCTCTAGTTCAAACCAGTCCTGACTAGTACTACTGGTTCAAACCAGTCCTGACTAGTACTACTGGTTCAAACCAGTCCTGAGTAGTACTACTGGTTCAAACCAGTCCTGAGTAGTACTACTGGTTCAAACCAGTCCTGAGTAGCACTACTGGTTCAAACCAGTTCTGAGTAGTACTACTGGTTCAAACCAGTCCTGACTAGTACTGCTGGTTGAAACCAGTTCTGACTAGTACTACTGGTGATAGAACCTCTAGTAAAAACCAGTTCTGAGTAATACTACTGGTTCAAACCAGTTCTGAGTAGCACTACTGGTTCAAACCAGTTCTGAGTAGTACTACTGGTTGAAACCAGTTCTGAGTAGCACTACTGGTTCAAACCAGTTCTGAGTAGTACTACTGGTTCAAACCAGTTCTGACTAGTCCTACTGTTGATAGAACCTCTAGTTCAAACCAGTTCTGACTAGTACTACTGGTTCAAACCAGTTCTAACTAGTCCTACTGGTGATAGAACCTCTCGTTCAAACCAGTTCTGACTAGTACTACTGGTTCAAACACGTTCTGACTAGTACTACTGGTTCAAACCAGTCCTGACTAGTACTACTGGTTCAAACCAGTTCTGACTAGTACTACTGGTTCAAACCAGTTCTGACTAGTACTACTGGTTCAAACCAGTCCTGACTAGTACTACTGGTTGAAACCAGTTCTGACTAGCACTACTGGTTCAAACCAGTTCTGAGTAGTACTACTGGTTCAAACCAGTTCTGACTAGTCCTACTGGTGATAGAACCTCTAGTTCAAACCAGTTCTGACTAGTACTACTGGTTGAAACCAGTTCTGAGTAGCACTACTGGTTCAAACCAGTTCTGAGTAGTACTACTGGTTCAAAGCAGTCCTGACTAGTACTACTGGTTCAAACCAGTTCTGACTAGTACTACTGGTTCAAACCAGTTCTGACTAGTACTACTGGTTCAAACCAGTCCTGACTAGTACTACTGGTGATATAACCTCTAGTTCAAACCAGTTCTCAGTAGTACTACTGGTTCAAACAAGTCCTGACTAGTACTACAGGTGATAGAACCTCTAGTTCAAACCAGCTCTCAGTAGTACTACTGGTTCAAACAAGTCCTGACTAGTACTACAGGTGATATAACCTCTAGTTCAAACCAGTTCTGACTAGTACTACTGGTTCAAACCAGTCCTGACTAGTACTACTGGTTCAAACCAGTCCTGACTAGTACTACTGGTTCAAACCAGTTCTGAGTTGCACTACTGGTTCAAACCAGTTCTGAGTAGTACTACTGGTTCAAACCAGTCCTGACTAGTACTGCTGGTTGAAACCAGTTCTGACTAGTACTACTGGTGATAGAACCTCTAGTAAAAACCAGTTCTGAGTAGGACTACTGGTTGAAACCAGTTCTGAGTAGCACTACTGGTTCAAACCAGTTCTGAGTAGTACTACTGGTTGAAACCGGTTCTGAGTAGCACTACTGGTTCAAACCAGTTCTGAGTAGTACTACTGGTTCAAACCAGTTCTGAGTAGTACTACTGGTTCAAACCAGTTCTGACTAGTCCCACTGGTGATAGAACCTCTAGTTCAAACCAGTTCTGACTAGTACTACTGGTTCAAACCAGTTCTAACTAGTCCTACTGGTGATAAAACCTCTCGTTCAAACCAGTTCTGACTAGTACTACTGGTTCAAACAAGTTCTGAGTAGTACTACTGGTTCAAACCAGTTCTGAGTAGTACTACTGGTTCAAACCACTTCTGACTAGTAGTACAGGTGATATAACCTCTAGTTCAAACCAGTTCTCAGTAGTACTACTGGTTCAAACCAGTTCTAACTAGTCCTACTAGGCGGCAGGGTAGCCTAGTGGTTAGAGAGTTGGACTAGTAACCGGAAGGTTGCAAGTTTCAACCCCCGAGCTGACAAGGTACAAATCTGTCGTTCTGCCCCTGAACAGGCAGTTAACCCACTGTTCCTAGGCCGTCATTGAAAATAAGAATTTGTTCTTAACTGATTTGCCTAGTTAAATAAAGGTAAAATAAAATAAATATAACCTCTAGTTCAAACCAGTTCTGACTAGCACTACTGGTTCAAACTAGTTCTCAGTAGTACTACTGGTTCAAACCAGTTCTAACTAGTCTTACTGGTGATAGAACCTCTAGTTCAAACCAGTT
>NW_027009107.1:0-5000 GCF_036934945.1 Oncorhynchus masou masou | reverse complement strand
TAGTCCCAGTCAGTTCAGACAGTATGGACACACCTACTCCATGCCAGTCATGTATCTATAGTCCCAGTCAGTTTAGACAGTATGGACACACCTACTCCATGCCAGTCATGTATCTATAGTCCCAGTCAGTTTAGACACACCTACTCCATGCCAGTCATGTATCTATAGTCCCAGTCAGTTCAGACATTATGGACACACCTACTCCATGCCAGTCATGTATCTATAGTCCCAGTCAGTTCAGACACACCTACTCCATGCCAGTCATGTATCTATAGTCCCAGTCAGTTCAGACACACCTACTCCATGCCAGTCATGTATCTATAGTCCCAGTCAGTTCAGACACACCTACTCCATGCCAGTCATGTATCTATAGTCCCAGTCAGTTCAGACACACCTACTCCATGCCAGTCATGTATCTATAGTCCCAGTCAGTTCAGACACACCTACTCCATGCCAGTCATGTATCTATAGTCCCAGTCAGTTCAGACAGTATGGACACACCTACTCCATGCCAGTCATGTATCTATAGTCCCAGTCAGTTCAGACAGTATGGACACACCTACTCCATGCCAGTCATGTATCTATAGTCCCAGACAGTATGGACACACCTACTCCATGCCAGTCATGTATCTATAGTCCCAGTCAGTTCAGACACACCTACTCCATGCCAGTCATGTATCTATAGTCCCAGACAGTATGGACACACCTACTCCATGCCAGTCATGTATCTATAGTCCCAGTCAGTTCAGACACACCTACTCCATGCCAGTCATGTATCTATAGTCCCAGTCAGTATGAACACACCTACTCCATGCCAGTCATGTATCTATAGTCCCAGTCAGTATGGACACACCTACTCCATGCCAGTCATGTATCTATAGTCCCAGTCAGTTTAGACACACCTACTCCATGCCAGTCATGTATCTATAGTCCCAGTCAGTATGAACACACCTACTCCATGCCAGTCATGTATCTATAGTCCCAGTCAGTTTAGACACACCTACTCCATGCCAGTCTTGTATCTATAGTCCCAGTCAGTTCAGACACACCTACTCCATGCCAGTCATGTATCTATAGTCCCAGTCAGTTCAGACACACCTACTCCATGCCAGTCATGTATCTATAGTCCCAGTCAGTTCAGACACACCTACTCCATGCCAGTCATGTATCTATAGTCCCAGTCAGTTCAGACACACCTACTCCATGCCAGTCATGTATCTATAGTCCCAGTCAGTTCAGACACACCTACTCCATGCCAGTCATGTATCTATAGTCCCAGTCAGTTCAGACAGTATGGACACACCTACTCCATGCCAGTCATGTATCTATAGTCCCAGTCAGTTCAGACAGTATGGACACACCTACTCCATGCCAGTCATGTATCTATAGTCCCAGACAGTATGGACACACCTACTCCATGCCAGTCATGTATCTATAGTCCCAGTCAGTTCAGACACACCTACTCCATGCCAGTCATGTATCTATAGTCCCAGTCAGTATGAACACACCTACTCCATGCCAGTCATGTATCTATAGTCCCAGTCAGTTCAGACACACCTACTCCATGCCAGTCATGTATCTATAGTCCCAGTCAGTATGAACACACCTACTCCATGCCAGTCATGTATCTATAGTCCCAGTCAGTTCAGACACACCTACTCCATGCCAGTCATGTATCTATAGTCCCAGTCAGTATGAACACACCTACTCCATGCCAGTCATGTATCTATAGTCCCAGTCAGTATGGACACACCTACTCCATGCCAGTCATGTATCTATAGTCCCAGTCAGTTTAGACACACCTACTCCATGCCAGTCATGTATCTATAGTCCCAGTCAGTATGAACACACCTACTCCATGCCAGTCATGTATCTATAGTCCCAGTCAGTTCAGACACACCTACTCCATGCCAGTCATGTATCTATAGTCCCAGTCAGTATGAACACACCTACTCCATGCCAGTCATGTATCTATAGTCCCAGTCAGTTTAGACACACCTACTCCATGCCAGTCTTGTATCTATAGTCCCAGTCAGTTCAGACACACCTACTCCATGCCAGTCATGTATCTATAGTCCCAGTCAGTTTAGACACACCTACTCCATGCCAGTCATGTATCTATAGTCCCAGTCAGTTTAGACACACCTACTCCTTGCCAGTCATGTATCTATAGTCCCAGTCAGTTTAGACAAACCTACTCCATGCCAGTCATGTATCTATAGTCCCAGTCAGTTTAGACACACCTACTCCATGCCAGTCATGTATCTATAGTCCCAGTCAGTTTAGACAGTATGGACACACCTACTCCATGCCAATCATGTATCTATAGTCCCAGACAGTTTAGACAGTTTAGACACACCTACTCCATGCCAGTCATGTATCTATAGTCCCAGACAGTATGGACACACCTACTCCATGCCAGTCATGTATCTATAGTCCCAGACAGTTCAGACACACCTACTCCATGCCAGTCATGTATCTATAGTCCCAGTTAGTTTAGACACACCTACTCCATGCCAGTCATGTATCTATAGTCCCAGTCAGTTTAGACACACCTACTCCATGCCAGTCATGTATCTATAGTCCCAGTCAGTTTAGACACACCTACTCCATGCCAGTCATGTATCTATAGTCCCAGTCAGTTTAGACACACCTACTCCATGCCAGTCATGTATCTATAGTCCCAGTCAGTTTAGACAAACCTACTCCATGCCAGTCATGTATCTATAGTCCCAGTCAGTTTAGACACACCTACTCCATGCCAGTCATGTATCTATAGTCCCAGTCAGTTTAGACAGTATGGACACACCTACTCCATGCCAATCATGTATCTATAGTCCCAGACAGTTTAGACAGTTTAGACACACCTACTCCATGCCAGTCATGTATCTATAGTCCCAGACAGTATGGACACACCTACTCCATGCCAGTCATGTATCTATAGTCCCAGACAGTTCAGACACACCTACTCCATGCCAGTCATGTATCTATAGTCCCAGACAGTTTAGACAGTTTAGACACACCTACTCCATGCCAGTCATGTATCTATAGTCCCAGACAGTATGGACACACCTACTCCATGCCAGTCATGTATCTATAGTCCCAGACAGTTCAGACACACCTACTCCATGCCAGTCATGTATCTATAGTCCCAGTCAGTTTAGACACACCTACTCCATGCCAGTCATGTATCTATAGTCCCAGTCAGTTCAGACACACCTACTCCATGCCAGTCATGTATCTATAGTCCCAGTCAGTTTAGACAATATGGACACACCTACTCCATGCCAGTCATGTATCTATAGTCCCAGACAGTTTAGACAGTTTAGACACACCTACTCCATGCCAGTCATGTATCTATAGTCCCAGACAGTATGGACACACCTACTCCATGCCAGTCATGTATCTATAGTCCCAGTCAATTCAGACATTATGGACACACCTACTCCATGCCAGTCATGTATCTATAGTCCCAGACAGTTTAGACACACCTACTCCATGCCAGTCATGTATCTATAGTCCCAGACAGTTTAGACAATATGGACACACCTACTCCATGCCAGTCATGTATCTATAGTCCCAGACAGTTTAGACAGTTTAGACACACCTACTCCATGCCAGTCATGTATCTATAGTCCCAGACAGTATGGACACACCTACTCCATGCCAGTCATGTATCTATAGTCCCAGTCAATTCAGACATTATGGACACACCTACTCCATGCCAGTCATGTATCTATAGTCCCAGACAGTTTAGACAGTTTAGACACACCTACTCCATGCCAGTCATGTATCTATAGTCCCAGACAGTTTAGACAGTTTAGACACACCTACTCCATGCCAGTCATGTATCTATAGTCCCAGACAGTTTAGACAGTTTAGACACACCTACTCCATGCCAGTCATGTATCTATAGTCCCAGTCAGTTTAGACAGTATGGACACACCTACTCCATGCCAGTCATGTATCTATAGTCCCAGTCAGTTCAGACAGTATGGACACACCTACTCCATGCCAGTCATGTATCTATAGTCCCAGTCAGTTCAGACACACCTACTCCATGCCAGTCATGTATCTATAGTCCCAGTCAGTTCAGACACACTTACTCATTCAAGGCTTTGTCTCTATTTGTACTATTGTCTACATTGCAGAATAATAGTGAAGACATGAAAACGATCAAATAACAAAAGAAAATTGTTAAAAAAAATGAAGAAAAACTCTCGAATGAGTAAGTGTTTCCAAACGGTTGACTGGTACTGTATGTAAAGCAGTGTCTTTTCGCCTTCCATTCATACAATATTCCATAGTGAGGTACCTGCTCTATCACACATGAAGACAGTGTGAACGGCTTTTGGAAGTACATGAAGGACTGTATAGCCTCCCATCGTTCAGAGATTACAGTGCTGTTAGCATTCAATTTTTAGTTTTAGTTTAGTTATATTTGTATACATAACTACACAACGTATAAAGGTGTGTGCAGGTAAGGTTGAAAACACACTTACATGAAATACACAGAAACGAGCATTATACATATATATACACACACAATATATATGTATATATACAGTGCCTTGCGAAAGTATTCGGCCCCCTTGAACTTTGCGACCTTTTGCCACACATCCAACCTCACTGAGTTCGAGCTGTTTTGCAAGGAGGAATAGGAAAAAATTTCAGTCTCTCGATGTGCAAAACTGATAGAGACATACCCCAAGCGACTTACAGCTGTAATCGCAGCAAAAGGTGGCGCTACAAATTATTAACTTAAGGGGGCTGAATAATTTTGCACGCCCAATTTTTCAGTTTTTGATTTGTTAAAAAAGTTTGAAATATCCAATAAATGTCGTTCCACTTCATGATCGTGTCCCACTTGTTGTTGATTCTTCACAAAAAAATACAGCATTCCTTCTCTGTATTTTTTGGGGTGTTTTGGTTTGATGTCCCGATGTTATGGTTTGATGTCCCGATGTTTTGGTTTGATGTCCCGATGTTATGGTTTGATG
>NW_027009106.1:0-55354 GCF_036934945.1 Oncorhynchus masou masou | reverse complement strand
TGTATTCATTAGCCGGTCAGGGTGTATTCATTAGCCGGTCAGGTGTATTCATTAGCCGGTCAGGTGTATTCATCAGCCGGTCAGGTGTATTGATTAGCCAGGTATTCATTAGCCGGTCAGGTGTATTCATCAGCCGGTCAGGTGTATTCATCAGCCGGTCAGGTGTATTCATTAGCCGGTCAGGTGTATTCATTAGCCGGTCAGGTGTATTCATTAGTCGGTCAGGTGTATTCATCAGCCGGTCAGGTGTATTCATCTGCCGGTCAGGTGGTCAGGTGTATTCATTAGCCGGTCAGGTGTATTCATTAGCCGGTCAGGTGTATTCATCAGCCGGTCAGGTGTATTCATTAGCCGGTCAGGTGTATTCATTAGCCGGTCAGCCGGTCAGATGTATTCATTAGCCGGTCAGGTGTATTCATTAGCCGGTCAGGTGTATTCATTAGCCGGTCAGGTGTATTCATCAGCCGGTCAGGTGTATTCATTAGCCGGTCAGGTGTATTCATTAGCCGGTCAGGTGTCATTCAGCCGGTCAGGTGTATCATCTAGCCGGTCAGGTGGTCAGGTGTATTCATTAGCCGGTCAGGTGTATTCATTAGCCGGTCAGGTGTATTCATTAGCCGGTCAGGTGTATTCATTAGTCAGGTCAGGTGTATTCATTAGCCGGTCAGCATCAGCCTGTCAGGTGTATTGATTAGCCGGTCAGGTGTATTCATCAGCCGGTCAGGTGGTCAGGTGTATTCATTAGCCGGTCAGGTGTATTCATTAGCCGGTCAAGTGTATTCATCAGCGGTCAGGTGTAGCCGGTCAGGTGTATTCATTAGCCGGTCAGGTGTATTCATCAGCCGGTCAGGTGTATTCATTAGCCGGTCAGGTGTATTCATCACCCGGTCAGGTGTATTCATCAGCTGGTCAGGTGTATTCATCAGCCGGTCAGGTGTATTCATTAGCCGGTCAGGTGTATTCAGGTGTATTCATTAGCCGGTCAGGTGTATTCATCAGCCGGTCAGGTGTATTCATTAGCCGGTCAGGTGTATTCATCAGCCGGTCAGGGTATTCATTGCCGGGTGTATTCATTAGCCGGTCAGGTGTATTCATTAGCCGGTCAGGTGTATTCATTAGCCGGTCAGGTGTATTCATTAGCTGGTCAGGTGTATTCATCAGCCAGGTCAGGTGTATTCATCAGCCGTCAGGGTGTATTCATTAGCGGTCAGGTGGTCCAGGTGTATTCATTAGCCGGTCAGGTGTATTCATCAGCCGGTCAGGTGTATTCATCAACCGTCAGGTGTATTCATCAGCCGGTCAGGTGTATTCATTAGCCGGTCAGGTGTATTCATTAGCCGGTCAGGTGTATTGATTAGCCGTCAGGTGTATTGATTAGCCGGTCAGGTGTATTCATTAGCCGGTCAGGTGTATTCATTAGCCGGTCAGGTGTATTCATTAGCCGGTCAGGTGTATTCATTAGCGGGTCGGTCAGCCGGGTGGTCAGGTGTATTCATTAGTCGGTCAGGTGTATTCATCAGCCGGTCGGTCATCTGCCGTCAGGTGGTCAGGTGTATTCATTAGCCGGTCAGGTGTATTCATTAGCCGGTCAGGTGTATTCATCAGCCGGTCAGGTGTATTCATTAGCCGGTCAGGTGTATTCATTAGCCGGTCAGCCGGTCAGATGTATCCATTAGCCGGTCAGGTGTATTCATTAGCCGGTCAGGTGTATTCATTAGCCGGTCAGGTGTATTCCGGTCAGGTGTATTCATTAGCCGGTCAGGTGCATCGGTCAGATGTATCCATTAGCCGGTCAGGTGTATTCATTAGCCGGTCAGGTGTATTCATTGGTCAGGGTGTATTATAGCCGGTCAGGTGTATTAGCCGGTCAGGGTCAGCCGGTCAGGTGTATTCATTAGCCGGTCAGGTGTATTCATTAGCCGGTCAGGTGTATTCATCAGCCTGTCAGGTGTATTGATTAGCCGGTCAGGTGTATTCATCAGCCGGTCAGGTGGTCAGGTGTATTCATTAGCCGGTCAGGTGTATTCATTAGCCGGTCAGGTGTATTCATCAGCCGGTCAGGTGTATTAGCCGGTCAGGTGTATTCATTAGCCGGTCAGGTGTATTCATCAGCCGGTCAGGTGTATTCATCAGCCGGTCAGGTGTATTCATCAGCCGGTCAGGTGTATTCATTAGCCGGTCAGGTGTATTCATCAGCCGGTCAGGTGTATTCATCAGCCGGTCAGGTGTATTCATCAGCCGGTCAGGTGGTCAGGTGTATTCATTAGCCGGTCAGGTGTATTCATCAGCCGGTCAGGTGTATTCATCTGCCGGTCAGGTGTATTCATTAGCCGGTCAGGTGTATTCATTAGCCGGTCAGGTGGTCAGGTGTATTCATTAGCCGGTCAGGTGTATTCATCAGCCGGTCAGGTGTATTCATCTGCCGGTCAGCCGGTCAGGTGTATTCATTAGCCGGTCAGGTGTATTCATTAGCGGTCGGTCAGGTGTATTCATTAGCCGGTCAGGTGTATTCATTATTCATCAGCCGGTCAGGTCCGGTGTATTCATTAGCCGGTCAGGTGTATTCATTAGCCGGTCAGGTGTATTCATTAGCGGTCAGGTGTATTCATCAGCCGGTCAGGTGTATTCATTAGCCGGTCAGGTGTATTCATTAGCCGGTCAGGTGTATTCATCAGCCGGTCAGGTGTATTCATCGGTCAGGTGTATTCATTAGCCGGTCAGGTGTATTCATTAGGTGTATTCCGGTCAGGTGTATTCATTAGCCGGTCAGGTGTATTCATTAGCCGGTCAGGTGTATTCATTAGCCGGTCAGGTGTATTCATTAGCCGGTCAGGTGTATTCATTAGCCGGTCAGGTGTATTCATTAGCCGGTCAGGTGTATTCATTAGCCGGTCAGGTGTATTCATCAGCCGGTCAGGTGTATTCATCAGCCGGTCAGGTGGTCAGGTGTATTCATCAGCCAGTCAGGTGTATTCATCAGCCGGTCAGGTGTATTCATCTGCCGGTCAGGTGTATTCATTAGCCGGTCAGGTGTATTCATTAGTCGGTCAGGTGTATTCATCAGGTCAGGTGTATTCATTAGCCGGTCAGGTGTATTCATTAGCCGGTCAGGTGTATTCATTAGCCGGTCAGGGTGTAGCCGGTCAGGTGTATCATTAGCCGGTCAGGTGTATTCATTAGCCGGTCAGGTGTATTCATTAGCCGGTCAGGTGTATCCATTAGCCGGTCATTCATTAGCCGGTCAGGTGTATTCATTAGCCGGTCAGGTGTATTCATTAGCCGGTCAGGTGTATTCATTAGCCGGTCAGGTGTATTCATTAGCCGGTCAGGTGTATTCATTAGCGTCAGGTGTATTCATTAGCCGGTCAGATGTATCCATTAGCCGGTCAGGTGTATTCATTAGCCGGTCAGGTGTATTCATTAGCCGGTCAGGTGTATTCATTCGCCGGTCAGGTGTATTCATCAGCCGGTCAGGTGTATTCATCAGCCGGTCAGGTGTATTCATTAGCCGGTCAGGTGTATTCATTAGCCGGTCAGGTGTATTCATCAGCCTGTCAGGTGTATTGATTAGCCGGTCAGGTGTATTCATCAGCCGGTCAGGTGGTCAGGTGTATTCATTAGCCGGTCAGGGTCAGGTGTCAAGTGTTCATTAGCCGGTCAGGTGTATTCATTAGCCGGTCAGGTGTATTCATTAGCCGGTCAGGTGTATTCATTAGCTGGTCAGGTGTATTCATCAGCCTGTCAGGTGTATTCATCAGCCTGTCAGGTGTATTCATCAGCCGGTCAGGTGGTCAGGTGTATTCATTAGCCGGTCAGGTGTATTGATTAGCCGGTCAAGTGTATTCATTAGCCGGTCAGGTGTATTCATCAGCCGGTCAGGTGTATTCATCAGCCGGTCAGGTGTATTCATCAGCCGGTCAGGTGTATTCATTAGCCGGTCAGGTGTATTCATCAGCCGGTCAGGTGTATTCATCAGCCGGTCAGGTGTATTGATTAGCCGGTCAGGTGTATTGATTAGCCGGTCAGGTGGTCAGGTGTATTCATTAGCCGGTCAGGTGTATTCATCAGCCGGTCAGGTGTATTGATTAGCCGGTCAGGTGTATTCATCAGCCGGTCAGGTGTATTCATCAGCCGGTCAGGTGTATTGATTAGCCGGTCAGGTGTATTCATTAGCCGGTCAGGTGTATTCATTAGCCGGTCAGGTGTATTCATTAGCCGGTCAGGTGTATTGATTAGCCGGTCAGGTGTATTCATCAGCCGGTCAGGTGTATTGATTAGCCGGTCAGGTGTATTGATTAGCCGGTCAGGTGTATTCATCAGCCGGTCAGGTGTATTGATTAGCCGGTCAGGTGTATTCATTAGCCGGTCAGGTGTATTCATTAGCCGGTCAGGTGTATTGATTAGCCGGTCAGGTGTATTGATTAGCCGGTCAGGTGTATTCATTAGCGGGTCAGGTGTATTGATTAGCCGGTCAGGTGGTCAGGTGTATTGATTAGCCGGTCAGGTGTATTCATTAGCCGGTCAGGTGTATTGATTAGCCGGTCAGGTGTATTCATTAGCCGGTCAGGTGTATTGATTAGCCGGTCAGGTGTATTCATTAGCCGGTCAGGTGTATTCATTAGCCGGTCAGGTGTATTCATCAGCCGGTCAGGCTCATTCGTCGGTTTCCTCAGCAAAATGGTTTGCAATAGAAACACTTTACTCCAAGCATAAAACGTTTTGGAACAAGAGAACAAGAGTTTCTATTGAACAAATTCAGGTAGGTCCCTCCCCGTTTCAGGGTGTTCCGCTTTGCTTCTGTTCGGTTCCCAGTGAACATACCCCAGCTTTGTCAGATGTTCCCACATCTTTTCATCAGAGCCAAACACTTTGAGTTTGGCCATTGAGTTATTCTGTACAAGATGTTCTGTGAGAACCCATACTATGGCTCTGCTTGACATTACTCTCTTACGTTAAGTTGTTGCTGAGGTAACGTAACGTTACCTTGGCGATGCGTATCCCATTGATCCACTGGTGTAGGGTTCTGACGTCATCACAACACAGGTACTTGATGTACTGGGATTTCTTCTGGATCTGAGGATGCTGAACAGACAGAGAGACAATGGGATATATTAATGACCACTCATCACAATAATAGCATGCTGGGATTTCTCTCATTTGTTTCTTTAATTGAGCTATAATCTCTCAGACAGATTCTGCTGACAAAATGATGCACGGTTTCAGTTCTGGGCTAAAACCCCAGCCCTCTACAGAGCCCCTCTACTGTTATAGCCTCTCTACTGTATATATAGCCTCTCTACTGTTATAGCCCCTCTACTGTTATAGCCTCTCTACTGTATATATAGCCTCTCTACTGTATATATAGCCTCTCTACTGTATATATAGCCTCTCTACTGTATATATAGCCTCTCTACTGTATATATAGCCTCTCTACTGCCTATAGCCTCTCTGTCTATAGCCCCTCTACTGTACAGAGCCCCTCTACTGTATATAGCCTCTCTACTGTCTATAGCCCCTCTACTGTACAGAGCCCCTCTACTGTACAGAGCCCCTCTACTGTACAGAGCCCCTCTACTGTATATAGCCTCTACTGCCTATAGCCTCTCTACTGCCTATAGCCTCTCTACTGCCTATAGCCTCTCTACTGCCTATAGCCTCTCTACTGCCTATAGCCTCTCTACTGCCTATAGCCTCTCTAATGCCTATAGCCTCTCTAATGTCTATAGCCTCTCTAATGTCTATAGCCTCTCTACTGTCTATAGCCTCTCTACTGTATACAGCCTCTCTACTGTATATAGCCTGTCTTTTTACTCTATTGTTCACCTAATACCTATTTTGCACTATTGGTTAGAGCCTGTAAGTTCAGCATTTCACTGTGAGGTCTACTACACCTGTTGTATTCAGCATTTCACTGTGAGGTCTACTACACCTGTTGTATTCAGCATTTCACTGTAAGGTCTACTACACCTGTTGTATTCAGCATTTCACTGTCAGGTCTACTACACCTGTTGTATTCAGCATTTCACTGTGAGGTCTACTACACCTGTTGTATTCAGCATTTCACTGTCAGGTCTACTACACCTGTTGTATTCAGCATTTCACTGTCAGGTCTACTACACCTGTTGTATTTAGCATTTCACTGTGAGGTCTACTACACCTGTTGTATTCAGCATTTCACTGTGAGGTCTACTACACCTGTTGTATTCAGCACTTCACTGTGAGGTCTACTACACCTGTTGTATTCAGCATTTCACTGTCAGGTCTACTACACCTGTTGTATTTAGCATTTCACTGTGAGGTCTACTACACCTGTTGTATTCAGCATTTCACTGTGAGGTCTACTACACCTGTTGTATTCAGCATTTCACTGTGAGGTCTACTACACCTGTTGTATTCAGCATTTCACTGTGAGGTCTACTACACCTGTTGTATTCAGCACTTCACTGTGAGGTCTACTACACCTGTTGTATTCAGCACTTCACTGTGAGGTCTACTACACCTGTTGTATTCAGCATTTCACTGTGAGGTCTACTACACCTGTTGTATTCAGCATTTCACTGTGAGGTCTACTACACCTGTTGTATTCAGCATTTCACTGTGAGGTCTACTACACCTGTTGTATTCAGCATTTCACTGTGAGGTCTACTACACCTGTTGTAGTCAGCATTTCACTGTGCGGTCTACTACACCTGTTGTATTCAGCGCACCTGACAAATAAAGTTTGATTTGAGGCAATACAGATTTCTCTGGAGGTTTATACACCGTCCACTAGATGGCAGTGTGCCCACTGGATACAGTTGTTCTCTCCTCTGACAGGAAGACTGAGGGCAGCGATTCAACATCCTCAATCCCTCTACTGTACCCAGTTACTCCCATCAGGGATTCCATGGAAACCATCAGACCAGAATAGAAACCTTCTCTGTTTACTAGGTTGCTCTCCTGAGGAGACGGAATGGAAATAGTTGGTTCATAATTGACATGGCTTTGGAGTCGGACTCTTTTATTTGAAAGAGTCCTGACAAGAGAAACAATGGTGGACTACTGGATTATGTTCTCGTCTCTCATCTCTCCCTCCTCCCCCCCGGCTCTCTCCTCCCCCCCGGCTCTCCTCCCCCGTCTCTCTCCTCCTCCCCCCGTCTCTCTTCTCCTCCCCCCGTCTCTCTTCTCCTCCCCCCGTCTCTCTTCTCCTCCCCCCGGTCTCTCTCCTCCTCCCCCTCTCCTCTCCCCAAGTATCCCCCCCTCTCCTCTCCCCCGTCTCTCTCCTCTCCCCATGTATCCGTCTCTCTCCTCTCCCCATGTATTCCCCTCTCCTCTCCCCATGTATCCGTCTCTCTCCTCTCCCCATGTATTCCCCTCTCCTCTCCCCATGTATCCGTCTCTCCTCCTCCCCATGTATTCCCCCTCTCCTCTCCCCATGTATTCCCCCCTCTCCTCTCCCCATGTATTCCCCCCCTCTCCTCTCCCCATGTATCCCCCTCTCCCCAAGTATCCCCTCTCCTCTCCCCATGTATTCCCCCTCTCCTCTCCCCAAGTATCCCCCCTCTCCTCTCCCCAAGTATCCCCCCTCTCCTCTCCCCCGTCTCTCTCCTCTCCCCATGTATCCGTCTCTCCTCTCCCCATGTATCCCCCTCTCCTCTCCCCATGTATCCGCTCTCTCTCCTCTCCCCAAGTATCCCCCTCTCCTCTCCCCATGTATTCCCCTCTCTCCTCTCCCCAAGTATCCCCCCTGTCTCTCTCCTCTCCCCATGTATTCCCCTCTCTCCTCTCCCCAAGTATCCCCCCTCTCCTCTCCCCTGTCTCTCTCCTCTCCCCATGTATCCCCCCTCTCCCTCTGTCTCTCTCCTCTCCCCATGTATCCCCCTCTCCTCTGTCTCTCTCCTCTCCCCAAGTATCCCCCTCCCCTCTCCCCCGTCTCTCTCCTCTCCCCATGTATCCGTCTCTCCTCTCCCCATGTATCCCCCCTCTCCTCTCCCCATGTATCCGTCTCTCTCCTCTCCCCAAGTATCCCCCTCTCCTCTCCCCATGTATCCCCCTCTCCTCTCCCCATGTATCCCCCCCTCTCCTCTCCCCATGTATTCCCCCCTCTCCTCTCCCCATGTATTCCCCCCTCTCCTCTCCCCTGTCTCTCTCCTCTCCCCAAGTATCCCCCCTCTCCTCTCCCCATGTATCCCCCCCTCTCCCTCTCCCCTGTCTCTCTCCTCTCCCCAAGTATCCCCCCCTCCTCTCCCCAAGTATCCCCCTCTCCCTCTCCCCATGTATCCCCCTCCCTCTCCCCTGTCTCTCTCCTCTCCCCATGTATCCCCCCTCTCCCTCTCCCAAGTATCCCCCCTCTCCTCTCCCCATGTATCCCCCCTCTCCCTCTCCCCATGTATCCCCCCTCTCCTCTCCCCCTGTCTCTCTCCTCTCCCCATGTATCCCCCTCTCCTCTCCCCATGTATCCCCCCTCTCCTCTCCCCAAGTATCCCCCCTCTCCTCTCCCCATGTATCCCCCCCTCTCCTCTCCCCTGTCTCTCTCCTCTCCCCATGTATCCCCCCTCTCCCTCTCCCCAAGTATCCCCCCTCTCCTCTCCCCAAGTATCCCCCCTCTCCTCTCCCCTGTCTCTCTCCTCTCCCCATGTATCCCCCCTCTCCCTCTCCCCATGTATTCCCCCTCTCCTCTCCCCCTGTCTCTCTCCTCTCCCCATGTATCCCCCCTCCTCCTCTCCCCAAGTATCCCCCTCTCCTCTCCCCTGTCTCTCTCCCTCCCCAAGTATCCCCCCTCTCCTCTCCCCTGTCTCTCTCCTCTCCCCATGTATCCCCCTCTCCCTCTCCCCAAGTATCCCCCCTCTCCCTCTCCCCCTGTCTCTCTCCTCTCCCCAAGTATCCCCCCCTCTCCTCTCCCCCTGTCTCTCTCCCTCTCCCCAAGTATCCCCCCTCTCCTCTCCCCCTGTCTCTCTCCTCTCCCCATGTATCTCCCCTCTCCTCTCCCCAAGTATCCCCCCTCCCTCTCCCCAAGTATCCCCCCCTCTCCTCTCCCCAAGTATCCCCCCCTCCTCTCCCCAAGTATCCCCCTTCCTCTCCCCAAGTATCCCCCCTCTCCTCTCCCCCTGTCTCTCCTCTCCCCATGTATCCCCCCCTCCTCTCCCCATGTATTCCCCCCCTCCTCTCCCCTGTCTCTCTCCTCTCCCCATGTATCCCCCCTCTCCTCTCCCCAAGTATCCCCCTCTCCTCTCCCCTGTCTCTCTCCTCTCCCCAAGTATCCCCCCTCTCCCTCTCCCCTGTCTCTCTCCTCTCCCCATGTATCCCCCTCTCCTCTCCCCAAGTATCCCCCTCTCCTCTCCCCTGTCTCTCTCCTCTCCCCAAGTATCCCCCTCTCCTCTCCCCTGTCTCTCTCCTCTCCCCATGTATCTCCCTCTCCCCTCTCCCCAAGTATCCCCCCCTCCTCTCCCCATGTATTCCCCCTCTCCCCATGTATTCCCCCCTCTCCTCTCCCCTGTCTCTCTCCCTCTCCCCATGTATCCCCCTCTCCTCTCCCCAAGTATCCCCCTCTCCTCTCCCCCTGTCTCTCTCCTCTCCCCATGTATCCCCCCTCTCCTCTCCCCATGTATTCCCCCCTCTCCTCTCCCCCTGTCTCTCTCCTCTCCCCAAGTATCCCCCCTCTCCTCTCCCCTGTCTCTCTCCTCTCCCCATGTATCCCCCCTCTCCTCTCCCCATGTATTCCCCCTCTCTCCTCTCCCCTGTCTCTCTCCTCTCCCCATGTATCCCCCCTCCTCTGTCTCTCTCCCTCTCCCCATGTATCCCCCCTCTCCTCTCCCCAAGTATCCCCCCTCTCCTCTCCCCATGTATTCCCCCTCTCCTCTCCCCTGTCTCTCCCTCCCCATGTATCCCCCTCTCCCTCTCCCCATGTATCCCCCTCTCCTCTCCCCATGTATTCCCCCCCTCTCCTCTCCCCATGTATCCCCCTCTCCTCTCCCCATGTATCCCCCTCTCCTCTCCCCATGTATCCCCCCCTCTCCTCTCCCCATGTATTCCCCCTCTCCTCTCCCCATGTATTCCCCCCTCTCCTCTCCCCATGTATCCCCCCTCTCCTCTCCCCTGTCTCTCTCCTCTCCCCATGTATCCCCCCTCTCCCTCTCCCCATGTATCCCCCCTCTCCTCTCCCCAAGTATCCCCTCTCCTCTGTCTCTCTCCTCTCCCCATGTATCCCCCCCTCCCTCTCCCCAAGTATCCCCCCCTCTCCTCTCCCCATGTATTCCCCCTCTCCTCTCCCCTGTCTCTCTCCCTCTCCCCATGTATCCCCTCCCCTCTCCCCATGTATCCCCCCTCTCCCTCTCCCCATGTATTCCCCCTCCTCTCCCCATGTATTCCCCCCCTCTCCTCTCCCCATGTATCCCCCCTCTCCTCTCCCCATGTATTCCCCCTCTCCTCTCCCCATGTATCCCCCCTCTCCTCTCCCCAAGTATCCCCTCTCCTCTCCCCATGTATTCCCCCTCTCCTCTCCCCAAGTATCCCCCCTCTCCTCTCCCCATGTATCCCCCCTCCTCTCCCCATGTATTCCCCCTCTCCCTCTCCCCATGTATCCCCCCTCCTCTCCCCAAGTATCCCCCCTCTCCCCAAGTATCCCCCCTCTCCTCTCCCCATGTATTCCCCCCCTCCTCTCCCCTGTCTCTCTCCTCTCCCCATGTATCCCCCTCTCCTCTCCCCATGTATCCCCCTCTCCTCTCCCCAAGTATCCCCCCTCTCCTCTCCCCAAGTATCCCCCCTCTCCTCTCCCCATGTATTCCCCCTCTCCTCTTCCCATGTATTCCCCCTCTCCTCTCCCCAAGTATCCCCCTCTCCTCTCCCCAAGTATCCCCCCTCTCCTCTCCCCATGTATTCCCCCTCTCCTCTGTCTCTCTCCTCTCCCCATGTATTCCCCCCTCTCCTCTCCCCCTGTCTCTCTCCTCTCCCCATGTATCCCCCTCTCCTCTGTCTCTCTCCCTCCCCATGTATCCCCCCTCCTCTCCCCAAGTATCCCCCTCTCCTCTCCCCAAGTATCCCTCCTCTCCCCATGTATCCCCCCTCCTCTCCCCAAGTATCCCCCCTCTCCTCTCCCCAAGTATCCCCCCTCTCCTCTCCCCATGTATCCCCCTCTCTCCTCTCCCCAAGTATCCCCCTCTCCTCTCCCCAAGTATCCCTCCTCTCCCCATGTATCCCCCCTCTCCTCTCCCCAAGTATCCCCCCTCTCCCTCTCCCCAAGTATCCCCCCTCTCCTCTCCCCAAGTATCCCCCCTCTCCTCTCCCCATGTATTCCCCCTCTCCTCTCCCCATGTATCCCCCCTCTCCTCTCCCCAAGTATCCCCCCTCTCCTCTCCCCAAGTATCCCCCTCTCCTCTCCCCATGTATCCCCCTCTCCTCTCCCCATGTATTCCCCCTCTCCTCTCCCCATATATTCTCCCCTCTCCTCTCCCCATGTATTCCCCCTCTCCTCTCCCCATGTATTCCCCCCTCTCCTCTCCCCATGTATTCTCCCCTCTCCTCTCCCCATGTATTCCCCCTCTCCTCTCCCCATGTATTCCCCCTCTCCTCTCCCCATGTATCCCCCCCTCTCCTCTCCCCATGTATCCCCCTCTCCTCTCCCCATGTATCCCCCCTCTCCTCTCCCCTGTCTCTCTCCTCTCCCCATGTATCCCCCTCTCCTCTCCCCATGTATCCCCCCTCTCCTCTCCCCATGTATCCCCCTCTCCTCTCCCCAAGTATCCCCCTCTCCTCTCCCCATGTATTCCCCCCTCTCCTCTCCCCTGTCTCTCTCCTCTCCCCATGTATCCCCTCTCCTCTCCCCATGTATCCCCCTCTCCTCTCCCCAAGTATCCCCCCTCCTCTCCCCATGTATTCCCTCTCTCCTCTCCCCAAGTATCCCCCCTCTCCTCTCCCCATGTATTCCCCTCTCTCCTCTCCCCATGTATTCCCCCTCTCCTCT
Source organism: Oncorhynchus masou masou (assembly GCF_036934945.1). Lineage (NCBI taxonomy): Eukaryota > Metazoa > Chordata > Actinopteri > Salmoniformes > Salmonidae > Oncorhynchus > Oncorhynchus masou. The sequence continues at coordinate 43,416 of NW_027009106.1, read as the reverse complement.
CCCCCTGTCTCTCTCCTCTCCCCAAGTATCCCCCTCTCCTCTCCCCATGTATTCCCCCCTCTCCTCTCCCCATGTATTCCCCCCTCTCCTCTCGTAGTTTTAGTGGTAGTAGTAGTAGATTTAGTGGTGGTAGTAGTAGTAGTAGTAGTAGTTTTAGTGGTAGTAGTAGTAGTAGTTTTAGTGGTAGTAGTGGTAGTAGTAGTAGTTTTAGTGGTAGTAGTAGTAGTTTTAGTGGTAGTAGTAGTTTTAGTGGTAGTGGTAGTAGTAGTGATAGTAGTTTTAGTGGTAGTAGTGGTAGTAGTTTTAGTGGTAGTAGTTTTAGTGGTAGTAGTAGTGGTAGTAGTAGTAGTTTAGGTGGTAGTGGTAGTTTTAGTGGTAGTAGTAGTTTTAGTGGTAGTCTGTGGGGTTAGGGCTAGGTGGTAGTAGTAGTTTTAGTAGTAGTAGTTTTAGTGGTAGTAGTGGTAGTAGTTTTAGTGGTAGTAGTAGTAGTTTTAGTGGTAGTGGTAGTTTTAGTGGTAGTAGTAGTAGTAGTAGTAGTAGTTTTAGTGGTAGTCTGTGGGGTTAGGGCTAGGTGGTAGTAGTAGTTTTAGTAGTAGTAGTAGTAGTAGTAGTTTTAGTGGTAGTAGTAGTTTTAGTGGTAGTCTGTGGGGTTAGGGCTAGGTGGTAGTATGTGGGGTTAGGGCTAGGTGGTAGCAGTAGTTTTAGTGGTAGTAGTAGTTTCAGTTGTAGTAGTTTTAGTGGTAGTAGTAGTAGTTTTAGTGGTAGTAGTAGTAGTAGTAGTTTTAGTGGTAGTCTGTGGGGTTAGGGCTAGGTGGTAGTAGTAGTCGTAGTAGTAGTTTTAGTGGTAGTCTGTGGGGTTAGGGCTAGGTGGTAGTAGTAGTCGTAGTAGTAGTTTTAGTGGTAGTCTGTGGGGTTAGGGCTTGGTGGTAGTAGTAGTTTTAGTAGTAGTAGTTTTAGTGGTAGTATGTGAGGTTAGGGCTAGGTGGTAGCAGTAGTTTTAGTGGTAGTCTTTGGGGTTAGGGCTAGGTGGTAGTAGTAGTTTTAGTAGTAGTAGTTTTAGTGGTAGTCTGTGGGGTTAGGGCTAGGTGGTAGTAGTAGTTTTAGTAGTAGTAGTAGTAGTTTTAGTGGTAGTCTGTGGGGTTAGGGCTAGGTGGTAGTAGTAGTTTTAGTAGTAGTAGTAGTAGTTTTAGTGGTAGTCTGTGGGGTTAGGGCGAGGTGGTAGCAGTATTGCAGGTGTTATTGGTCTAGTGGCAACAACAGAAGCCAGGTGTTATCAGCGCCTATAGGAGCTTACCAAATGGCTCACTATTCCCTATGGGCCCTGGTTAAAAGTAGTGCCCTATATGGGGAATAGGGTGCAATTTGGTACATACCCTGGGTGTTTTCTCTCACCTTGAGGGCCAGGCAGTAGTCTGTGGGGGCCTTGTACTTGCTGCGGAACTCCTGTCCGTTGTACACATTAACATGATCCAGCTGGAGGAAACACACCAGTTCTCTGGAGGCCTGCCAGCGGGAGAGAACAGATGGATGATTTACAGGTGACTGCCATTGGCTTTGACATGGATGGGCTTTGATGGGACATGGATGGGCTTCGATGGGACTTGATGGGCTTCGATGGGACATGGATGGGCTTCGATGGGACATGGATGGGCTTCGATGGGACATGGATGGGCTTCGATGGGACATGGATGGGCTTTGATGGGACATGGATGGGCTTCGATGGGACTTGATGGGCATCGATGGGACATGGATGGGCTTCGATGGGACTTGGATGGGCATCGATGGGACATGGATGGGCTTCGATGGGACATGGATGGGCTTTGATGGGACATGGATGGGCATCGATGGGACATGGATGGGCTTTGATGGGACATGGATGGGCTTCGATGGGACATGGATGGGCTTCGATGGGACATGGATGGGCTTCGATGGGACATGGATGGGCTTCGATGGGACATGGATGGGCTTCGATGGGACATGGATGGGCTTCGATGGGACATGGATGGGCTTCGATGGGACATGGATGGGCTTCGATGGGACATGGATTGGCTTCGATGGGACATGGGTGGGACATGGATGGGCTTCGATGGGACATGGATGGGCTTCGATGGGACTCGATGGGACATGGATGGGCTTGGATGGGACTCGATGGGACATGGATGGGACTCGATGGGACATGGATGGGCTTCGATGGGACATGAATGGAAGCACTCAAAATCCAGAGAAGAGGATCTCCTCAAGGTTCTGTGCTTGAGGCTTTATATTTCCTGTGTATTATCTTCAGGAACTAAACCAACTTTCTATTTCCTGTGTATTATCTTCAGGAACTAAACCAACTTTCTATTTCCTCCTGTGTATTACTGCCAGGAACTAAACCAACTTTCATTACTAGTTTTCTGAAAAGACTCAAATTGTACTTTTCTTAACCAGTTGATCATTTGCAGTCAGACCCCATTGGGGAGAATGTTGTAATTATTTTCTGTTTGTAAGTGTGTTAATATTTCAAAATGTTTGATTTGGTTAGTCAGTATTGGGACCCTAACAATCCAAAGAATAAGAATCTACGACATGTTATTTCTGAATATACAATGACAATTACAGTTTCCCATGTTACTGAATGGGTCAGAGGGCAGGAGAGGCCTGAAAAAGGATAATTTCATGAATAACTAGTGTGTCTTGGAGCAGTGTTCAGACTTCATTGCTGATAATATTTTTGGCCGTGCAGCACCACAGATGTTTGACAAAACACACTATTTGAATACAGGTTAGTCACTGTGTTCCCAGGGACGTACCTTGGCTTTTCCTTTAGGTACATAGTAGATCCCAGAGGCTCTGAGCAGGAAGTATCTCTTCTTCCAGCTCTTCTTCCCATCCTCCTTCAGCCAGAGTACTCCCTCCATCTCAGGTACAGAGACGGCGCTGCCACAAAAACACTCCTGCCGCAGAGAGCGCGCACACACACACACACACTATGTAGCATGCACTAACAAGGTAACATTTTGAAATGACCTGGATCAGTCAAGTTGTGTCCATCAGTTTGTTTGGAGGTGTTATGTTGAGATCACTGTACCTCCAGTAGTGCTTCCTTGTTCCTGTCTGCCATCTCACACGTCTCCTTCCGCCCCAACAAATAGTTCTGTGATTTTCCAGAAGAGGGTTAAATCAGGGTATGATAGATAGATAAATTTAGATTTAGATATTTAACTACACTTTATTTAACTAGGCAAGTCAGTTAAGAACAACAAACCTTTCGTTTACGAGTCCAACGCTCTAACCACTAGGCTACACTGCCAGTAACCCGTTAAACAAATACACTGCTCAAAAAAATAAAGGGAACACTGAAACAACACGATGTAACTCCAAGTCAATCACACATACATACATACATAAATAACACACACACACACACACACACACACACACACACACATATATACACTGCTCAAAAAAATAAAGGGAACACTGAAACAACACAATGTGCTTTCACTCTAGTGGTAGCATGAGACGGAGTCTACAACCCACACAAGTGGCTCAGGTAGTGCAGCTCATCCAGGATGGCACATCAATGCGAGCTGTGTCAAGAAGGTTTGCTGTGTCTGTCAGCGTAGTGTCCAGAGCATGGAGGCGCTACCAGGAGACAGGCCAGTACATCAGGAGACGTGGAGGAGGCCGTAGGAGGGCAACAACCCAGCAGCAAGACCGCTACCTCCGCCTTTGTGCAAGGAGGAGCAGGAGGAGCACTGCCAGAGCCCTGCAAAATGACCTCCAGCAGGCCACAAAAGTGCATGTGTCTGCTCAAACGGTCAGAAACAGACTCCATGAGGGTGGTATGAGAGCCCGACGTCCACAGGTGGGGGTTGTGCTTACAGCCCAACACCGTGGAGGACGTTTGGCATTTGCCAGAGAACACTGTGCTCTTCACAGATGAAAGCAGGTTCACACTGAGCACGTGACAGACGTGACAGTCTGGAGACGCCGTGGAGAACATTCTGCTGCCTGCAACATCTTCCAGCATGACCGGTTTGGCGGTGGGTCAGTCATGGGGTGGCATTTCTTTGGGGGGCCGCACAGCCCTTCATGTCCTCACCAGAGGTAGCCTGACTGCCATTAGGTACCGAGATGAGATCCTCAGGCCCCTTGTGAGACCATATGCTGGTGCGGTTGGCCCTGGGTTCCTCCTAATGCAAGACAATGCTCGACCTCATGTGGCTGGAGTGTGTCAGCAGTTCCTGCAAGAGGAAGGCATTGATGCTATGGACTGGTCCGCCCGTTCCCCAGACCTGAATCCAATTGAGCACATCTGGATCATCATGTCTCGCTCCATCCACCAACGCCACGTTGCACCACAGACTGTCCAGGAGTTGGCGGATGCTTTAGTCCGGGTCTGGGAGGAGATCCCTCAGGAGACCATCCGCCACCTCATCAGGAGCATGCCCAGGCGTTGTAGGGAGGTCATACAGGCACGTGGAGGCCACACACACTGCTGAGCCTCATTTTGACTTGTTTTAAGGACATTACATCAAAGTTGGATCAGCCTGTAGTGTGGTTTTCCACTAACTTTGAGTGTGACTCCAAATCCAGACCTCAATGGGTTGATAAATTTGATTTCCATTGATCATTTTTGCGTGATTTTGTTTGTCAGCACATTCAACTACGTAAAGAAAAAAGTATTTAATAAGAATATTTAATTAATTCAGATCTAGGATTTGTTATTTTAGTGTTCCCTTGATTTTTTTGAGCAGTGCACAATCCATCAATGTTCCTCTAGCAGTCAGTAAAAGTGGGACTAGCTATCTTACGAAGCTAGTTCACCATGGAGACAACCACCAGCTCCCAATCTATGAATCATTGTACCACCATCTACAACATACTGACCTAGATCTGACCTAGACACTGGTGTCTGTGTGTCTGTCGAGTGACTTTGTGTACATATAAACAGTGTCTGATACTACTGAGTGTATCTATTTTGGTGAAGCATTTATAATTTGGTGCCAGTTCAGTGTATTGTGTAACCTGTCCTGCATCAGTTATGTGATACAATACTGACTGGCAGGGACAGCAGAGTTCTGGATGGCTATTTTGGTGTAGCGTATTTCAAAGCAGCAGTGTATTTCTGAATCAGTTGTCTCCAGGACTAGTCTTCATTAGTGTCCAGGACTAGTCCTCATTAGTGTCCAGGACTAGTCCTCATTAGTGTCCAGGACTAGTCCTCATTAGTGTCCAGGACTAGTCTCCATTAGTGTCCAGGACTAGTCTCCATTAGTGTCCAGGACTAGTCTCCATTAGTGTCCAGGACTAGTCTCCATTAGTGTCCAGGACTAGTCTTCATTAGTGTGTGGGAAACGGGTCCAACATGTTGTTGCTGGCTGTAGTGTTTTGGCTGTATTGACAGGCTGTCTCACCTGAGGGTTCTTGAAGAGGGCGTACTTCTCGATGCGTTCTATGAACATCAGTCTGTTCTGACTGTCTCTGGTCCAGTTCTGAAGGTTCTCCACCAGGTTCTCATGGTCCTCAAAGATACGCTCTGGGAGGAAGTGGAGAAAGAGAGAGAATATAGTGTTAGGCTGTAATAGGTTCAATCTGTGAAACAGATTGATTTGGGGTATTGATTGATAAATAAATAACTCACCATGCTCTGGACATACAGTTGAAGTCGGAAGTTTACACCTTAGCCAAATACATTTAAAATCAGATTTTCACAATTCCTGACATTTAATCGCAGTTAAAATTCCCTGTTTTAGGTCAGTTAGGATAACCACTTTATTTTAAGAATGTGAAATATCAGAATAATAGTAGAGAGATTTATTTCAGCTTGTATTTCTTTCATCACATTCCCAGTGGGTCAGAAGTTTCCATACACTCAACTAGTATTTGGTAGCATTGCCTTTAAATTGTTTAACCTGGGTCAAATGTTTCGGGTAGCCTTCCACAAGCTTCCCACAATAAGTTGGGTGAATTTTGTCCCATTCCTCCTGACAGAGCTGGTGTAACTGAGTCAGGTTTGTAGGCCTCCTGGCTTGCACACGCCTTTTCAGTTTGGCCCACAAGTTTTCTATAGGATTGAGGTCAGGGCTTTGTGATGGCCACTCCAATACCTTGACTTTGTTGTCCTTAAGCCATTTTCCACAACTTTGGAAGTATGCTTGGGGACCCTGTCCATTTGGAAGACCCAGTTGCGACCAATCTTTAACTTCCTGACTGATGTCTTGAGATGTTGCTTCAATATATCCACATAATTTTCTTTCCTCATGATGCCATCTATTTTGTGAAGTGCACCAGTCTCTCCTGCAGCAAAGCACCCCCACAACATGATGCTGCCACCCCCGTGCTTCACGGTTGGGATGGTGTTCTTCTGCTTGCAAGCCTCCCCCTTTTTCCTCCAAACATAACGATGGCCATTATGGCCAAACAGTTCTACTTGTGTTTCATCAGACCAGAGGACATTTCTCCAAAAAGTACAATCTTTGTCCCCATGTGCAGTTGCAAACTGTAGTCTGGCTTTTTTATGGCGGTTTTGGAGCAGTGGCTTCTTCCTTGCTGAGCGGCCTTTCAGGTTGTGTCGATATAGGACTCGTTTTACTGTGGATATAGATAATTTTGTACCTGTTTCCTCCAGCATCTTCACAAGGTCCTTTGCTGTTGTTCTGGGATTGATTTAAAAAATTTTCGCAAAACAAAGCATGTTAATCTCTTGGAGATAGAACGCGTCTCCTTCCTTAGTGGTGTGACGGCTGCGTGGTCCCATGGTGTTTGTACAGATGAACATGGTACCTTCAGGTGTTTGGAAATTTCTCCCAAGGATGAACCAGACTTGTGGAGGTCTTGGTTGATTTCTTTTGATTTTCCCATGATGTCAAGCAAAGAGGCACTGAATTTGAAGGTAGGCCTTGAAATACATCCACAGGTACACCTTCAAATGATGTCAATTAGCCTATCAAAAGCTTCTAATGCCAAGACATCATTTTCTGGAATCTTCCAAGCTATTTAAAGGCACAGTCAATTTAGTGTATGTAAACTTCTGACCCATTGGAATTGTGATACAGTTAAATAATCTGTCTGTAAACAAGTGTTGGTGAAATGACTTGTGTCCTACACAAAGTAGCCGTCCTAACCGACTTGACAAAACTATAGTTTGTTAACAAAAAAATGTGTGGAGTGGTTAATGACTCCAACCTAAGTGTATGTAAACTTCTGACTTCATCCCCCATACTCTGGGCGTATCCCCCATACTCCGGGCGTATCCCCCATACTCCGGGCGTATCCCCCATACTCCGGGCGTATCCCCCATACTCCGGGCGTATCCCCCATACTCCGGGCGTATCCCCCATACTCCGGGCGTATCCCCCATACTCCGGGCGTATCCCCCATACTCTGGGCGTATCCCCCATACTCTGGGCGTATCCCCCATACTCTGGGCGTATCCCCCATAATAATAGAATATGAGTTGCGTAGTTTCATTCTGATGACCATCTACAGAAAGTAAAATAATATAGAAATGAATTATTGTCAATGGAATGGTAAAACCCCCTAATCTAATCTGTTGGATTAGCTACAACCTCAGGCCATTAGACTATTAAAACATTACAGAATGAACCATCAACCATCTTGTACACCCCTACCAGGGGACTAACAGCCCATTCCTCAACATCCTAAATCTGTTCTCCCCAGGGGATTACAGCCCATTCCCCAACATCCTAAATCTGTCCTCCCCAGGAGATTTACAGCCCAATCCCCAACATCCTAAATGTACCCTCCCCAGGGGATTACAGCCCATTCCTCAACATCCTAAATCTGTTCTCCCCAGGGGATTACAGCCCATTCCCCAACATCCTAAATGTACCCTCCCCAGGGGATTACAGCCCATTCCCCAACATCCTAAATGTAACCTCCCCAGGGGATTACAGCCCAATCCCCAACATCCTAAATGTACCCTCCCCAGGGGATTACAGCCCATTCCTCAACATCCTAAATCTGTCCTCCCCAGGGGATTACAGCCCATTCCCCAACATCCTAAATGTACCCTCCCCAGGGGATTACAGCCCATTCCTCAACATCCTAAATCTGTCCTCCCCAGGGGATTACAGCCCATTCCCCAACATCCTAAATGTACCCTCCCCAGGGGATTACAGCCCAATCCCCAACATCCTAAATCTGTCCTCCCCAGGAGATTTACAGCCCATTCCCCAACATCCTAAATGTACCCTCCCCAGGAGATTTACAGCCCATTCCCCAACATCCTAAATGTACCCTCCCCAGGGGATTACAGCCCAATCCCCAACATCCTAAATGTACCCTCCCCAGGGGATTACAGCCCATTCCTCAACATCCTAAATGTACCCTCCCCAGGGGATTACAGCCCAATCCCCAACATCCTAAATCTGTCCTCCCCAGGAGATTTACAGCCCATTCCCCAACATCCTAAATGTACCCTCCCCAGGGGATTACAGCCCATTCCTCAACATCCTAAATCTGTTCTCCCCAGGGGATTACAGCCCATTCCCCAACATCCTAAATGTACCCTCCCCAGGGGATTACAGCCCAATCCCCAACATCCTAAATGTACCCTCCCCAGGGGATTACAGCCCATTCCTCAACATCCTAAATGTACCCTCCCCAGGGGATTACAGCCCATTCCTCAACATCCTAAATGTACCCTCCCCAGGGGATTACAGCCCATTCCTCAACATCCTAAATCTGTCCTCCCCAGGGGATTACAGCCCAATCCTCAACATCCTAAATCTGTTCTCCCCAGGGGATTACAGCCCATTCCCCAACATCCTAAATGTACCCTCCCCAGGGGATTACAGCCCAATCCCCAACATCCTAAATGTACCCTCCCCAGGGGATTACAGCCCATTCCTCAACATCCTAAATCTGTTCTCCCCAGGGGATTACAGCCCATTCCCCAACATCCTAAATGTACCCTCCCCAGGGGATTACAGCCCAATCCCCAACATCCTAAATGTACCCTCCCCAGGGGATTACAGCCCATTCCTCAACATCCTAAATGTACCCTCCCCAGGGGATTACAGCCCATTCCTAAACATCCTAAATGTACCCTCCCCAGGAGATTTACAGCCCAATCCCCAACATCCTAAATGTACCCTCCCCAGGGGATTACAGCCCAATCCCCAACATCCTAAATGTACCCTCCCCAGGGGATTACAGCCCATTCCCCAACATCCTAAATGTACCCTCCCCAGGGGATTACAGCCCATTCCTCAACATCCTAAATCTGTTCTCCCCAGGGGATTACAGCCCATTCCCCAACATCCTAAATGTACCCTCCCCAGGGGATTACAGCCAATTCCCCAACATCCTAAATGTACCCTCCCCAGGGGATTACATCCCAATCCCCAACATCCTAAATGTACCCTCCCCAGGGGATTACAGCCCAATCCCCAACATCCTAAATGTACCCTCCCCAGGGGATTACAGCCCATTCCTCAACATCCTAAATCTGTCCTCCCCAGGGGATTATAACCCATTCCTCAACATCCTAAATGTACCCTCCCCAGGGGATTACAGCCCAATCCCCAACATCCTAAATCTGTCCTCCCCAGGAGATTTACAGCCCAATCCCCAACATCCTAAATGTACCCTCCCCAGGGGATTACAGCCCAATCCCCAACATCCTAAATCTGTCCTCCCCAGGGGATTACAGCCCATTCCCCAACATCCTAAATGTACCCTCCCCAGGGGATTATAGCCCATTCCTCAACATCCTAAATGTACCCTCCCAGGGGATTACAGCCCATTCCTAAACATCCTAAATGTACCCTCCCCAGGGATTACAGCCCATGCCTAAACATCCTAAATGTACCCTCCCCAGGGGATTATAGCCCAATCCCCAACATCCTAAATGTACCCTCCCCAGGGGATTACAGCCCATTCCTAAACATCCTAAATGTACCCTCCCCAGGGGATTATAGCCCATTCCTCAACATCCTAAATGTACCCTCCCCAGGGGATTACAGCCCAATCCCCAACATCCTAAATCTGTCCTCCCCAGGAGATTTACAGCCCAATCCCCAACATCCTAAATGTACCCTCCCCAGGGGATTACAGCCCAATCCCCAACATCCTAAATCTGTCCTCCCCAGGGGATTACAGCCCATTCCCCAACATCCTAAATGTACCCTCCCCAGGGGATTATAGCCCATTCCTCAACATCCTAAATGTACCCTCCCCAGGGGATTACAGCCCATTCCTAAACATCCTAAATGTACCCTCCCCAGGGGATTACAGCCCATGCCTAAACATCCTAAATGTACCCTCCCCAGGGGATTATAGCCCAATCCCCAACATCCTAAATGTACCCTCCCCAGGGGATTACAGCCCATTCCTAAACATCCTAAATGTACCCTCCCCAGGGGATTATAGCCCATTCCCCAACATCCTAAATGTACCCTCCCCAGGGGATTACAGCCCATTCCTAAACATCCTAAATGTACCCTCCCCAGGGGATTATAGCCCATTCCCCAACATCCTAAATGTACCCTCCCCAGGGGATTACAGCCCAATCCCCAACATCCTAAATGTACCCTCCCCAAGGGATTACAGCCCAATCCCCAACATCCTAAATGTACCCTCCCCAGGGATTACAGCCCAATCCCCAACATCCTAAATGTACCCTCCCAGGGGATTATAGCCCAATCCCCAACATCCTAAATGTACCCTCCCCAGAGGATTACAGCCCAATCCCCAACATCCTAAATGTACCTCCCCAGGGGATTACAGCCCAATCCCCAACATCCTAAATGTACCCTCCCCAGGGGATTATAGCCCATTCCCCAACATCCTAAATGTACCCTCCCCAGGGGACTACAGCCCAATCCCCAACATCCTAAATGTACCCTCCCCAGGGGATTACAGCCCAATCCCCAACATCCTAAATGTACCCTCCCCAGGGGATTACAGCCCATTCCTCAACATCCTAAATGTACCCTCCCCAGGGGATTACAGCCCAATCCCCAACATCCTAAATCTGTCCTCCCCAGGGGATTACAGCCCATTCCCCAACATCCTAAATGTACCCTCCCCAGGGGATTATAGCCCATTCCTCAACATCCTAAATGTACCCTCCCCAGGGGATTACAGCCCATTCCTAAACATCCTAAATGTACCCTCCCCAGGGGATTACAGCCCATTCCTAAACATCCTAAATGTACCCTCCCCCAGGGGATTATAGCCCAATCCCCAACATCCTAAATGTACCCTCCCCAGGGGATTATAGCCCATTCCCCAACATCCTAAATGTACCCTCCCCAGGGGATTACAGCCCAATCCCCAACATCCTAAATGTACCCTCCCCAGAGGATTACAGCCCAATCCCCAACATCCTAAATGTACCCTCCCCAGGGGATTACAGCCCATTCCCCAACATCCTAAATGTACCCTCCACAGGGGATTACAGCCCATTCCTCAACATCCTAAATGTACCCTCCCCAGGGGATTACAGCCCATTCCTAAACATCCTAAATGTACCCTCCCCAGGGGATTACAGCCCATTCCTAAACATCCTAAATGTACCCTCCCCAGGGGATTATAGCCCATTCCCCAACATCCTAAATGTACCCTCCCCAGGGGATTACAGCCCAATCCCCAACATCCTAAATGTACCCTCCCCAGGGGATTACAGCCCAATCCCCAACATCCTAAATGTACCCTCCCCAGGGGATTACAGCCCAATCCCCAACATCCTAAATCTGTCCTCCCCAGGGGATTACAGCCCATTCCCCAACATCCTAAATGTACCCTCCCCAGGGATTATAGCCCATTCCTCAACATCCTAAATGTACCCTCCCCAGGGGATTACAGCCCATTCCTAAACATCCTAAATGTACCCTCCCCAGGGATTACAGCCCATGCCTAAACATCCTAAATGTACCCTCCCCAGGGGATTATAGCCCAATCCCCAACATCCTAAATGTACCCTCCCCAGGGGATTACAGCCCATTCCTAAACATCCTAAATGTACCCTCCCCAGGGGATTATAGCCCATTCCCCAACATCCTAAATGTACCCTCCCCAGGGGATTACAGCCCATTCCTAAACATCCTAAATGTACCCTCCCAGGGGATTATAGCCCATTCCCCAACATCCTAAATGTACCCTCCCAGGGGATTACAGCCCAATCCCCAACATCCTAAATGTACCCTCCCCAAGGGATTACAGCCCAATCCCCAACATCCTAAATGTGCCTCCCCAGGGGATTACAGCCCAATCCCCAACATCCTAAATGTACCCTCCCCAGGGGATTATAGCCCAATCCCCAACATCCTAAATGTACCCTCCCCAGAGGATTACAGCCCAATCCCCAACATCCTAAATGTACCCTCCCCAGGGGATTACAGCCCAATCCCCAACATCCTAAATGTACCCTCCCCAGGGGATTATAGCCCATTCCTCAACATCCTAAATGTACCCTCCCCAGGGGACTACAGCCCAATCCCCAACATCCTAAATGTACCCTCCCCAGGGGATTACAGCCCAATCCCCAACATCCTAAATGTACCCTCCCCAGGGGATTACAGCCCATTCCTCAACATCCTAAATGTACCCTCCCCAGGGGATTACAGCCCAATCCCCAACATCCTAAATCTTTCCTCCCCAGGGGATTACAGCCCATTCCCCAACATCCTAAATGTACCCTCCCCCAGGGGATTATAGCCCATTCCTCAACATCCTAAATGTACCCTCCCCAGGGGATTACAGCCCATTCCTAAACATCCTAAATGTACCCTCCCCAGGGGATTACAGCCCATTCCTAAACATCCTAAATGTACCCTCCCCCAGGGGATTATAGCCCAATCCCCAACATCCTAAATGTACCCTCCCCAGGGGATTACAGCCCATTCCTAAACATCCTAAATGTACCCTCCCCAGGGGATTATAGCCCATTCCCCAACATCCTAAATGTACCCTCCCCAGGGGATTACAGCCCAATCCCCAACATCCTAAATGTACCCTCCCCAGAGGATTACAGCCCAATCACCAACATCCTAAATGTACCCTCCCCAGGGGATTATAGCCCATTCCTCAACATCCTAAATGTACCCTCCCCAGGGGATTACAGCCCATTCCTAAACATCCTAAATGTACCCTCCCCAGGGGATTATAGCCCATTCCTCAACATCCTAAATGTACCCTCCCCAGGGGATTACAGCCCATTCCTAAACATCCTAAATGTACCCTCCCCAGGGGATTACAGCCCATTCCTAAACATCCTAAATGTACCCTCCCCAGGGGATTACAGCCCATTCCTAAACATCCTAAATGTACCCTCCCCAGGGGATTACAGCCCAATCCCCAACATCCTAAATGTACCCTCCCCAGGGGATTACAGCCCATTCCTCAACATCCTAAATGTACCCTCCCCAGGGGATTACAGCCCATTCCCCAACATCCTAAATGTACCCTCCCCAGAGGATTACAGCCCAATCCCCAACATCCTAAATGTACCCTCCCCAGGGGATTATAGCCCATTCCCCAACATCCTAAATGTACCCTCCCCAGGGGATTACAGCCCAATCCCCAACATCCTAAATGTACCCTCCCCAGGGGATTATAGCCCATTCCTCAACATCCTAAATGTACCCTCCCCAGGGGATTACAGCCCATTCCTAAACATCCTAAATGTACCCTCCCCAGGGGATTACAGCCCATTCCTAAACATCCTAAATGTACCCTCCCCAGGGGATTACAGCCCATTCCTAAACATCCTAAATGTACCCTCCCCAGGGGATTACAGCCCAATCCCCAACATCCTAAATGTACCCTCCCCAGGGGATTACAGCCCAATCCCCAACATCCTAAATGTACCCTCCCCAGGGGATTTACAGCCCATTCCCCAACATCCTAAATGTACCCTCCCCAGAGGATTACAGCCCAATCCCCAACATCCTAAATGTACCCTCCCCAGGGGATTACAGCCCATTCCTCAACATCCTAAATGTACCCTCCCCAGGGGATTTACAGCCCATTCCCCAACATCCTAAATGTACCCTCCCCAGGGGATTATAGCCCATTCCCCAACATCCTAAATGTACCCTCCCCAGGGGATTACAGCCCAATCCCCAACATCCTAAATGTACCCTCCCCAGGGGATTACAGCCCATTCCTCAACATCCTAAATGTACCCTCCCCAGGGGATTACAGCCCAATCCCCAACATCCTAAATGTACCCTCCCCAGAGGATTACAGCCCAATCCCCAACATCCTAAATGTACCCTCCCCAGAGGATTACAGCCCAATCCCCAACATCCTAAATGTACCCTCCCCAGGGGATTACAGCCCAATCCCCAACATCCTAAATGTACCCTCCCCAGGGGATTACAGCCCAATCCCCAACATCCTAAATGTACCCTCCCCAGGGGATTACAGCCCAATCCCCAACATCCTAAATGTACCCTCCCCAGGGGATTACAGCCCAATCCCCAACATCCTAAATGTACCCTCCCCAGGGGATTACAGCCCATTCAAGGCTGATGTGTGACTGATGGGTGACATTATTAGCCCAGCATTGGAAACAATCACTTTTTCTAATCATAGTCTCTCATGTAACCTAGCTCCTAGGCGTATATGTTTTGGCAAGGTTTGTATCACACTAAAGTGAACAAATAACTTTCTAAATTCAGCACATTAATCTGCTTTACATGGGGTGTAGAGTAGAGGTCGGCTATGGCCTATGAATTAGGGCCGTTTTCAAGTTTTCATAACAATCGGTATGATGGCCGATTACATTACGCTCCACGAGGAGACTGCGTGGCAGGCTGACCACCGGTTATGTGAGTCCAGCAAGGAGTCAAGGTAAGGTGCTAGCTAGCATTAAACTTATCTTATTAAAAACAATCAATCTTCACATTATCACTAGTTAACTACACATGGTTGATGATATTACTAGTTTATCTAGCGTGTGCTGCGTTGCATATAATCAATGCGATGCCTGTTAATTTATCATCGAATCACAGCCTACTACGCCAAACGGGGATAATTTAACAAAACGCATTCGCGGAAAAAGCACAATCGTTGCACGAATGTACCGAACCATAAACATTAATGCCTTTCTTTAAATCAATACACAGAAGTATATTTTTTAAAACTGCATATATAGTTAAAAGAAATCCAGGTTAGCAGGCAATATTAACCAGGTGAAATTATGTCACTTCTCTTGCATTCATTGCACGCAGAGTCTGGGTATATGCAACAGTTTGGGCCGCCTAGCTCGTTGCGAACTAATTTGCTAGAATTTGACATAATTATGACATAGCATTGAAGGTTGTGCAATGTAACAGCAATATTTAGACTAATGGATGCCACCTGTTAGATACAATACGGAACGGTTCCATATTTCACTGAAAGAATAAACGTTTTGTTTCCAGATTCGACCACATTAATGACCTAAGGCTCGTATTTCTGTGTGTTATTATGTTATAATTACGTCTATGATTTGATAGAGCAGTCTGACTGAGCAGCAGCAGAATCGTAAGCATTCATTCAAACAACATTTTTCCTGCGTTTTGCCAGCAGCTCTTCGCTGTGCTTGAGGCACTGCCCTGTTCATGACTTCAAGCCTATCAACTCCTGAGATTAGGCTGGCAAAACTAAAGTGCCTAAGAACCGTCCAGAGTAGTGACGCTAGTCGGGCGGGAAAGTGGGGGCAGCAGTCGGTTGAAGAGCATGAACTTAGTTTTACTAGCATTTAAAAGCAGTTGGAGGCCACAGAAGGAGTGTTGAATGTTGTTGAAAATCATTTGGATGTTTGTTAACACAGTGTCCAAAGGGGGGGCAGAAGTATAGAGAATGGTGTTGTCTGCGTAGAGGTGGATCAGAGACTCACCAGCAGCAAGAGCGACGTCATTGATGTATATATAGAGAAAAGAGTCGGCCCGAGGATTGAACCCTGTGGCACCCCCATATAGAGACAGCCAGAGGTCTGGACAACAGGCCCTCCGATTTGACACACTGAACTCTATCAGAGAAGTAGTTGGCAAACCAGTCATTTGAGAAACCAAGGCTGACACCTAGAGGAGGGAGGGTGGTCCATTTCCCTAACAGCCCCTCTCAACAGCCACCGACCCTCTCTGCTGCAGAATGTCAATGACCTCCCTCTGGGGAGTTTTCATATTCTAAGCCATTAAGTTTAATCTTTTCATCCCTGTAGTTGTGGCCCACCCCCCTACTGCTTATAACAAAGCCACACGCAGACAGGATGGCAGCGGCCAGTAAATCCCCTCAGAGTTACGGGTGCATTTCAGAAAATCAACTCCTGTCTGATGCTAATTAATCAACGAGGATAAAACAAATACAATCAAACCAGAGACCAACGTCAGAGAAGAGCAGCTGATGAGAAATGATCCGTGTGAGTGAGGGAGCGTGTGTGAGTGAGGGAGCGTGTGTGAGTGAGGGAGCGTGTGTGAGTGAGGGAGCGTGTGTGAGTGAGGGAGCGTGTGTGAGTGAGGGAGCGTGTGAGTGAGCGTGTGTGTGAGGGAGCGTGTATGTGAGGGAGCGTGTGAGTGAGGGAGCGAGTGTGTGAGTGAGGGAGCGAGTGCGTGTGTGTGTGTGAGTGCGTGTGTGTGTGAGTGCGTGTGTGTGTGTGAGTGCGTGTGTGTGTGTGAGTGCGTGTGTGTGTGTGTGTGTGCGTGTGTGTGAGTGCGCGTGTGTGTGTGAGTGTGTGTGTGTGTGCGCGTGTGCGTGTGTGTGTGCGTGAGTGTGAGTGCGTGTGTGTGTGAGTGTGAGTGCGTGTGTGAGTGTGAGTGCGTGTGTGTGTGTGTGTGTGCCTTGCTCCACTTACCCATCTGTAGTTCGTTGATGGTCTCGACCAGGGACCAGTCGGGGCTGAAGCCACAGTGAGACTTGTCCAACAAGCTGTCCAGAACCTGTCTGACAGTCTGTCTCTCGTCCACCATCATGGTTTTAGAGCTCTCGTCTGACAGGTGCACTCTGATCACCAGCTAGAGGGGAGGAGACACAGGAATGGTTAGATTCCTATTCTGGAATGAGAAGAAATCTAGAATCATCCACACGAGCTGATCACCGGCAAGGCAAACACAAAGCTGTCAGTCCAAGAAACTTTTCACAGAAGTCACATCTGACAAACAGACCAATAGTGTCCAATATGATGGTTCAGTAAAGCTAGTAACCAGCTAGAGGACAATACACAGGGTGAGTACAGCAGGGAAACAGTTTATACTCCACTGAATCAGATTGATTAGGACATTCTGGTTACTACTCACTGAATCAGATTGGTTACTGACACAGGACATGATGTCATTCTGGTTACTACTCACTGAATCAGATTGGTTACTGACACAGGACATGATGTCATTCTGGTTACTACTCACTGAATCAGATTGGTTACTGACACAGGACATGATGTCATTCTGGTTACTACTCACTGAATCAGATTGGTTACTGACACAGGACATGATGTCATTCTGGTTACTACTCACTGAATCAGATTGGTTACTGACACAGGACATGATGTCATTCTGGTTACTACTCACTGAATCAGATTGGTTACTGACACAGACTCAAAATCTTATTGGGACAGTGGGGCCAGCAGGTACAGTGTCCTCTGTAATTATTGGGACAGGGGCAGCCTGCAGGTACAGTGTCCTCTGTAATTATTGGGACAGGGAAGCCTACAGGTACAGTGTCCTCTGTAATTATTGGGACAGGGCAGCCTGTAGGTACAGTGTCCTCTGTAATTATTGGGACAGGGAAGCCTGTAGGTACAGTGTCCTCTGTAACTATTGGGACAAGGAAGCCTGTAGGTACAGTGTCCCCTGTAATTATTGGGACAGGGCAGCCTGCAGGTACAGTGTCCTCTGTAATTATTGGGACAGGGAGCCTGCAGGTACAGTGTCCTCTGTAACTATTGGGACAAGGAAGCCTGTAGGTACAGTGTCCCCTGTAATTATTGGGACAGGGAAGCCTGCAGGTACAGTGTACTCTGTAATTATTGGGACAGGGCAGCCTGCAGGTACAGTGTCCTCTGTAATTATTGGGACAGGGCAGCCTGCAGGTACAGTGTCCTCTGTAATTATTGGGACAGGGCAGCCTGCAGGTACAGTGTCCTCTGTAATTATTGGGACAGGGCAGCCTGCAGGTACAGTGTCCTCTGTAATTACTGGGACAGGGCAGCCTGCAGGTACAGTGTCCTCTGTAATTATTGGGACAGGGCAGCCTGCAGGTACAGTGTCCTCTGTAATTATTGGGACAGGGCAGCCTGCAGGTACAGTGTCCTCTGTAATTATTGGGACAGGGCAGCCTGCAGGTACAGTGTCCTCTGTAATTATTGGGACAGGGAAGCCTGTAGGTACAGTGTCCTCTGTAATTATTGGGACAGGGCAGCCTGCAGGTACAGTGTCCTCTGTAATTATTGGGACAGGGAGGCCTGCAGGTTCAGTGTCCTCTGTAATTATTGGGACAGGGAGGCCTGCAGGTTCAGTGTCCTCTGTAATTATTGGGACAGGGCAGCCTGCAGGTACAGTGTCCTTTGTAATTTTTGGGACAGGGCAGCCTGCAGGTACAGTGTCCTCTGTAATTTTTGGGACAGGGCAGCCTGCAGGTACAGTGTCCTCTGTAATTATTGGGACAGGGCAGCCTGCAGGTACAGTGTCCTCTGTAACTATTGGGACAGGGCAGACTGCAGGTAGTGTCCTCTGTAACTATTGGGACAGGGCAGACTGCAGGTAGTGTCCTCTGTAATTATTGAGACAGGGCAGCCTGCAGGTACAGTGTCCTCTGTAATTATTGAGACAGGGCAGACTGCAGGTAGTGTCCACTGTAATTATTGGGACAGGGGCAGCCTGCAGGTACAGTGTCCTCTGTAATTATTGGGACAGGGCAGCCTGCAGGTTCAGTGTCCTCTGTAATTATTGGGACAGGGGAAGCCTGCAGGTACAGTGTCCTCTGTAATTATTGGGACAGGGGCAGCCTGCAGGTTCAGTGTCCTCTGTAATTATTGGGACAGGGGCAGTCGGCAGGTACAGTGTCCTCTGTAATTATTGGGACAGGGGCAGCCTGCAGGTACAGTGTCCTCTGTAATTATTGGGACAGGGCAGCCTGCAGGTTCAGTGTCCTCTGTAATTATTGGGACAGGGCAGCCTGCAGGTACAGTGTCCTCTGTAATTATTGGGACAGGGCAGCCTGCAGGTACAGTGTCCTCTGTAATTATTGGGACAGGGCAGCCTGCAGGTTCAGTGTCCTCTGTAATTATTGGGACAGGGCAGACTGCAGGTAGTGTCCTCTGTAATTATTGGGACAGGGCAGCCTGCAGGTTCAGTGTCCTCTGTAATTATTGGGACAGGGCAGCCTGCAGGTACAGTGTCCTCTGTAATTATTGGGACAGGGCAGACTGCAGGTAGTGTCCTCTGTAATTATTGGGACAGGGCAGACTGCAGGTACAGTGTCCTCTGTAATTATTGGGACAGGGCAGCCTGCAGGTTCAGTGTCCTCTGTAATTATTGGGACAGGGCAGACTGCAGGTAGTGTCCTCTGTAATTATTGGGACAGGGCAGCCTGCAGGTTCAGTGTTCTCTGTAATTATTGGGACAGGGGAGCCTGCAGGTAGTGTCCTCTGTAATTATTGGGACAGGGCAGCCTGCAGGTACAGTGTCCTCTGTAATTATTGGGACAGGGCAGCCTGCAGGTACAGTGTCCTCTGTAATTATTGGGACAGGGCAGCCTGCAGGTAGTGTCCTCTGTAATTATTGGGACAGGGCAGACTGCAGGTAGTGTCCTCTGTAATTATTGGGACAGGGGAGCCTGCAGGTAGTGTCCTCTGTAATTATTGGGACAGGGCAGCCTGCAGGTACAGTGTCCTCTGTAATTATTGGGACAGGGCAGCCTGCAGGTACAGTGTCCTCTGTAATTATTGGGACAGGGCAGACTGCAGGTACAGTGTCCTCTGTTATTATTGGGACAGGGGAGCCTGCAGGTAGTGTCCTCTGTAATTATTGGGACAGGGGAGCCAGCAGGTACAGTGTCCTCTGTAATTATTGGGACAGGGCAGCCTGCAGGTACAGTGTCCTCTGTAACTATTGGGACAGGGCAGCCTGCAGGTACAGTGTCCTCTGTAATTATTGGGACAGGGAAGCCTGTAGGTACAGTGTCCTCTGTAATTATTGGGACAGGGCAGCCAGCAGGTACAGTGTCCTCTGTAATTATTGGGACAGGGCAGCATTTGTTCTTATGGCTCTAAATTCCACGAGTTTGGATTTCAAATCAATGACTGAGGTTATAGTGCAGACGGTCAGCTTTAATTTGAGGGTATTACTGAGGATAACTGTGATACTATCTACAGTATATGTATATGATCTCTGCGCGTACGATCTCTGCACGTACGATCTCTGCACGTACGATCTCTGCGCGTGTACGATCTCTGCGCGTGTACGATCTCTGCGCGTGTACGATCTCTGCGCGTGTACGATCTCTGCGCGTGTACGATCTCTGCGCGTGTACGATCTCTGCGCGTGTACGATCTCTGCGTGGCTACTTGTATCTGTATAGGGGTCAAACCCCATGTATTTATAAAGCCCTTTATACATCACAAAGTGCCTAGAACCAGTGTTTAAAATGCTGTATGGAAACAATGATAAAAGCAGCGCGTGTTTTCTCTCTGCTGTTAACCACCAGTTCTCTCAGCAGCCATGGGACGACACCGACAGCAACCTAGTAGGAAGTGACTGACCCTCCTTCCTGCCAGACCTGCGGGTGGCGCTACGGGATTAGTGTGGCAATCGGACTACTTTCTCTCTCAAGTGCACACAAACACACACACACACACTTCCCCCTACACACACTCATTCACTCACAGGTCTCACACACACACACACACACAGGTCTCACACACAGGTCTCTCACACACACACACACACACACACACAGGTCTCTCTCACACACACACACACACACAGGTCTCTCTCACACACACACACACACACACACACAGGTCTCACACACACACACACACACACAGGTCTCACACACACACACACACAAACACACAGGTCTCACACACACACACACGTCACACACACACACACACACACACACACACACACACACACACACACACACACAGGCCACAAGCTCAGAATGGTAAACAGGTGACCCAACGCCTGAGCGTTTTCTTCAAGTAATTGTCAGGTCAGTCTGACAGGTGGCGAGCGCCACTCTCCCTTCACGTCCCTTCCCACAGCAGGCAGGACAGACCAGGCTGTATTAAAGCCCAGCCGGGCCGTACGCTAATCCACCAGCTCAGATACGGGCTTAACTCCAGAAGGGTTGTTCCATTACATTACGCAGAGTGGCATAGAGAGTAAGATTGATAAAAAGAGAGAGAGGAAGGGGGATAGGAGGAGACGGCGAGATAGTGGACAGGCAGGACACAGGCACTCTATGACCTCAGCTGTTTAACACTGGCCTGACCCAGAAACAGAGTAGAGCTGTTTAACACTGTCCTGACCCAGAAACAGAGTAGAGCTGTTTAACACCGGCCTGACCCGAAACAGAGTAGAGCTGTTTAACACTGGCCTGACCCAGAAACAGAGTAGAGCTGTTTAACACCGTCCTGGCCTGACCCAGAAACAGGGTAGAGCTGTTTAACACTGGCCTGACCCAGAAACAGAGTAGAGCTGTTTAACACTGGCCTGACCCAGAAACAGGGTAGAACTGTTTAACACTGGCCTGACCCAGAAACAGAGTAGAGCTGTTTAACACCGTCCTGGCCTGACCCAGAAACAGAGTAGAGCTGTTTAACACCGTCCTGGCCTGACCCAGAAACAGGGTAGAGCTGTTTAACACTGGCCTGACCCAGAAACAGAGTTGAGCTGTTTAACACTGGCCTGACCCAGAAACAGGGTAGAGCTGTTTAACACTGGCCTGACCCAGAAACAGGGTAGAGCTGTTTAACACTGGCCTGACCCAGAAACAGAGTAGAGCTGTTTAACACTGGCCTGACCCAGAAACAGAGTAGAGCTGTTTAACACCGTCCTGGCCTGACCCAGAAACAGGGTAGAGCTGTTTAACACTGGCCTGACCCAGAAACAGGGTAGAGCTGTTTAACACTGGCCTGACCCAGAAACAGGGTAGAGCTGTTTAACACTGGCCTGACTCAGAAACAGAGTAGAGCTGTTTAACACTGGCCTGACCCAGAAACAGAGTAGAGCTGTTTAACACCGTCCTGGCCTGACCCAGAAACAGGGTAGAGCTGTTTAACACTGGCCTGACCCAGAAACAGAGTAGAGCTGTTTAACACTGGCCTGACCCAGAAACAGGGTAGAGCTGTTTAACACTGGCCTGACCCAGAAACAGGGTAGAGCTGTTTAACACTGGCCTGACCCAGAAACAGAGTAGAGCTGTTTAACACTGGCCTGACCCAGAAACAGAGTAGAGCTGTTTAACACTGGCCTGACCCAGAAACAGAGTAGAGCTGTTTAACACCGGCCTGACCTGACCCAGAAACAGAGTAGAGCTGTTTAACACTGGCCTGACCCAGAAACAGAGTAGAGCTGTTTAACACTGGCCTGACCCAGAAACAGAGTAGAGCTGTTTAACACCGTCCTGGCCTGACCCAGAAACAGAGTAGAGCTGTTTAACACCGTCCTGGCCTGACCCAGAAACAGGGTAGAGCTGTTTAACACTGGCCTGACCCAGAAACAGAGTTGAGCTGTTTAACACTGGCCTGACCCAGAAACAGGGTAGAGCTGTTTAACACTGGCCTGACCCAGAAACAGGGTAGAGCTGTTTAACACTGGCCTGACCCAGAAACAGAGTAGAGCTGTTTAACACTGGCCTGACCCAGAAACAGAGTAGAGCTGTTTAACACCGGCCTGACCTGACCCAGAAACAGAGTAGAGCTGTTTAACACTGGCCTGACCCAGAAACAGGGTAGAGCTGTTTAACACTGGCCTGACCCAGAATCAGAGTAGAGCTGTTTAACACTGGCCTGACCCAGAATCAGAGTAGAGCTGTTTAACACTGGCCTGACCCAGAAACAGAGTAGAGCTGTTTAACACTGGCCTGACCCAGAAACAGGGTAGAGCTGTTTAACACTGGCCTGACCCAGAAACAGAGTAGAGCTGTTTAACACTGGCCTGACCCAGAAACAGAGTAGAGCTGTTTAACACTGACCTGACCCAGAAACAGGGTAGAGCTGTTTAACTCACCTTTTTAACTTGGGCCTCCTTGATCTTCTCCAGAGCCACACGGATCTTCTCTGCCTTGGTCTTGGCAGCCTGTTCTTCCTACGGAAACACACACACACACATTAACACACAGACAAACAACAACACAAGTGCACACAAGGAACAGCAGGGCTACAGGAGAGTAGTCTTGAGGTACCTGCCCCCCCCCTCTCTTCCTCCTGTTCCCCTTGTCTAGAGTGGTGGGAACCCCCCCCCCCACTCCACCGGTGCTCTCCCACTTACCTGGCTTCTCCAACAAGACGCCATTCTCACTCTAAAAACAGACCGTTTATTTGCGTTCCTTTATGGAGAAATAAAAATCTGTCTCGTTGTCTCGAACAATGCCTCGTCTTTCAGCGATGGCTGCTGTTATATATAATCCTCCCGTTGTTTCGTACACAGCCAGATTAGCATTTTGGATTGAAAGCTACATTTTGAACCAATTGTGTCCACAGTAGATTACAGGATCTGTATTATCCGTCAGAAGAATATCACAGGAAGTGAAGTAGCAATATAATCTATAGCAGCAGTCTTTTCGGTCCTTTCAGGTCCAAAGCACTTCCTCCAAACCACCGAAGTAGACAGGACTTCTCACAGTAAAAAACAACAACAACAAAGTCCCGTAGTTAATAAACCAATCCCGTTAGTCTCTCTGTCCCGTAGTTAATAAACCAATCCCGTTAGTCTCTCTGTCCTGTAGTTAATAAACCAATCCCGTTAGTCTCTCTGTCCTGTAGTTAATAAACCAATCCCGTTAGTCTCTCTGTCCCGTAGTTAATAAACCAATCCCGTTAGTCTCTCTGTCCCGTAGTTAATAAACCAATCCCGTTAGTCTCTGTCCCGTAGTTAATAAACCAATCCCATTAGTCTCTCTGTCCCGTAGTTAATAAACCAATCCCGTTAGTCTCTCTGTCCCGTAGTTAATAAACCAATCCCATTAGTCTCTCTGTCCCGTAGTTAATAAACCAATCCCGTTAGTCTCTCTGTCCCGTAGTTAATAAACCAATCCCATTAGTCTCTCTGTCCCATAGTTAATAAACCAATCCCGTTAGTCTCTCTGTCCCGTAGTTAATAAACCAATCCCATTAGTCTCTCTGTCCCGTAGTTAATAAACCAATCCCATTAGTCTCTCTGTCCCGTAGTTAATAAACCAATCCCGTTAGTCTCTCTGTCCCGTAGTTAATAAACCAATCCCGTTAGTCTCTCTGTCCCGTAGTTAATAAACCAATCCCGTTAGTCTCTCTGTCCCGTAGTTAATAAACCAATCCCGTTAGTCTCTGTCCCGTAGTTAATAAACCAATCCCGTTAGTCTCTGTCCCGTAGTTAATAAACCAATCCCATTAGTCTCTCTGTCCCGTAGTTAATAAACCAATCCCGTTAGTCTCTCTGTCCCGTAGTTAATAAACCAATCCCGTTAGTCTCTGTCCCGTAGTTAATAAACCAATCCCATTAGTCTCTCTGTCCCGTAGTTAATAAACCAATCCCGTTAGTCTCTCTGTCCCGTAGTTAATAAACCAATCCCGTTAGTCTCTCTGTCCCGTAGTTAATAAACCAATCCCGTTAGTCTCTCTGTCCCGTAGTTAATAAACCAATCCCGTTAGTCTCTGTCCCGTAGTTAATAAACCAATCCCGTTAGTCTCTCTGTCCCGTAGTTAATAAACCAATCCCGTTAGTCTCTCTGTCCCGTAGTTAATAAACCAATCCCGTTAGTCTCTCTGTCCCGTAGTTAATAAACCAATCCTGTTAGTCTCTCTGTCCCGTAGTTAA
Source organism: Oncorhynchus masou masou (assembly GCF_036934945.1). Lineage (NCBI taxonomy): Eukaryota > Metazoa > Chordata > Actinopteri > Salmoniformes > Salmonidae > Oncorhynchus > Oncorhynchus masou. Next base: position 18,454 of record NW_027009106.1, on the reverse strand, counting down.
TAAACCAATCCCGTTAGTCTCTCTGTCCCGTAGTTAATTAGTCTCTTCCTGTCCTTTTTACTGCCAGATGAGGAGCTTCCAATCACAGACATCGATAAGACGAATAAGAAGACGGATCATCTGAATCTATTCCAAGCCGGTTGAAAACCTGTTGTAGTGGGACAGCCCACTCAGACAAGCACCTTGTCAGAGAGTCCTGACAGAAACTGAGAACAGGAGAGGATCTGACATGGAGGGAGGGAGGGAGGAGGGACTGGCTGTACCAACACGTACACACACAGAGACTGTTATCCCTCTCTCTCCATCAGAACATAATCCCTGACAGTGCTGTCCTCACCAAGGGGATCCTGGTGGTGCCACCCTTTAACCAAGGGGATCCTGGTGGCTCCACCCTTTAACCAAGGGGATCCTGGTGGCTCCAACCTTTAACCAAGGGGATCCTGGTGGCTCCACCCTTTAACCAAGGGGATCCTGGTGGCTCCAACCTTTAACCAAGGGGATCCTGGTGGCTCCACCCTTTAACCAAGGGGATCCTGGTGGCTCCAACCTTTAACCAAGGGGATCCTGGTGGCTCCACCCTTTAACCAAGGGGATCCTGGTGGCTCCAACCTTTAACCAAGGGGATCCTGGTGGTTTTAACTATGCCATTTTATAGCTGAGTGAGGGGACAGGTGGGTGTAGGGGAGGGGAGAGGTTGGAGGGGAGAGAATTAAGGCCCAAGCCTCTTATCAGCAGCACCCCTAACCCCCCCTCCCTCATTCTGCATGGCTGCCCTAGCAACTGCGGCATTAACATAAATATAAATGGAGGGGGGGTGACAGGAAGAGCTTTATATGAGAGGAGATTCCATGTGATTTATTACCATTCACATCAGACACACTGAACGTGACGAGGGACCGTCACAACATTAAATAGTGTCAGTCTGTCAGATGGCTGCGCCTCATGGTAGACAGTTCTCCAACCTATTTACTGTACGTAACCCTTTTTGAAGTTGTCTTTTTCCGTTCGTATCTGGGTTGCTGGGGCAACGTGTAACGTTTTGTACTGACTCACGATGCAGAGGAGAAGTGGAATATTAATATGACTGCATGGAGTCTGTCGGCTGCTGGAAGGTAGGGGAGGATGGGTGGAGAGTAGGGGAGGATGGGTGGAGAGGAGGGGAGGATGGGTGGAGAGGAGGGGAGGATGGGTGGAGAGTAGGGGAGGATGGGTGGAGAGTAGGGGAGGATGGGTGGAGAGTAGGGGAGGATGGGTGGAGAGGAGGGGAGGATGGGTGGAGAGTAGGGGAGGATGGGTGGAGAGGAGGGGAGAATGGGTGGAGAGTAGGGGAGGTTGGGTGGAGAGGAGGGGAGGATGGGTGGAGAGGAGGGGAGGATGGGTGGAGAGTAGGGGAGGATGGGTGGAGAGTAGGGGAGGATGGGTGGAGAGGAGGGGAGGATGGGTGGAGAGTAGGGGAGGATGGGTGGAGAGTAGGGGAGGATGGGTGGAGAGTAGGGGAGGATGGGTGGAGAGGAGGGGAGGATGGGTGGAGAGGAGGGGAGGATGGGTGGAGAGGAGGGGAGGATGGGTGGAGAGGAGGGGAGGATGGGTGGAGAGGAGGGGAGGATGGGTGGAGAGGAGGGGAGGATGGGTGGAGAGTAGGGGAGGATGGGTGGAGAGTAGGGGAGGATGGGTGGAGAGTAGGGGAGGATGGGTGGAGAGTAGGGGAGGATGGGTGGAGAGTAGGGGAGGATGGGTGGAGAGGAGGGGAGGATGGGTGGAGAGGAGGGGAGGATGGGTGGAGAGTAGGGGAGGATGGGTGGAGAGTAGGGGAGGATGGGTGGAGAGTAGGGGAGGATGGGTGGAGAGTAGGGGAGGATGGGTGGAGAGGAGGGGAGGATGGGTGGAGAGTAGGGGAGGATGGGTGGAGAGTAGGGGAGGATGGGTGGAGAGTAGGGGAGGATGGGTGGAGAGGAGGGAGGATGGGTGGAGAGGAGGGGAGGATGGGTGGAGAGGAGGGGAGAATGGGTGGAGAGGAGGGGAGGATGGGAGGAGAGGAGGGGAGGATGGGTGGAGAGTAGGGGAGGATGGGTGGAGAAGAGGGGAGGATGGGTGGAGAGGAGGGGAGGATGGGTGGAGAGGAGGGGAGAATGGGTGGGGAGGAGGGGAGAATGGGTGGAGAGGAGGGGAGAATGGGTGGAGAGGAGGGGGAGAATGGGTGGAGAGGAGGGGAGAATGGGTGGAGAGGAGGGGAGAATGGGTGGAGAGGAGGGGAGGATGGGAGGATGGGTGGAGAGGAGGGGAGGATGGATGGAGAGGAGGGGAGAATGGGTGGAGAGGAGGGGAGAATGGGTGGAGAGGAGGGGAGGATGGGTGGAGAGGAGGGGAGGATGGGTGGAGAGGAGGGGAGGGTTGGGTGAATGGAGTCTGTCGGCTGCTGTTTCTCAGTGAGGTATCACTGACATGGTGGAGCTACTGAGCTTCTCAGAGACGTTCATTAATAAGATAAAAATAAATCATTAGAACAAAACAACGACCTTGGAGCAAGGGAGGGAACGAGAGAGGGAACAAGAGAGGGAACAAGAGAGGGAACAAGAGAGGGAGGGAGGGGGCGTGGGAGAGTGGGAGGGAGGGAGCGGCGAGAGAGGGAGGGGGAGCGAGCGAGAGAGGGAGGGGGCGAGCGAGAGTGGGAGGGGGCGAGCGAGAGAGGGAGGGAGGGAGCGGCGAGTGGGAGTGGGGAGGGAGGGAGCGAGCGAGCGAGAGAGGGAGGGGGAGCGAGCGAGAGAGGGAGGGGGAGCGAGCGAGAGGGAGGGGGGGGCGGCGAGAGAGGGAGGGGGGGCGAGCGAGTGGGAGGGAGGGAGCGAGCGAGAGAGGGAGGGAGGGAGCGAGAGTGGGAGGGAGAGTGGGAGAGAGGGAGGGAGGGAGCGAGAGAGGGAGGGAGCGAGCGAGCGAGAGAGGGAGCGAGCGAGAGTGGGAGGGAGCGAGCGAGCGAGTGGGGGAGGGAGGGAGCGGCGAGAGTGGGAGGGAGGGAGGGAGCGAGAGTGGGAGGGAGGGAGGGAGGGAGCGGCGAGAGTGGGAGGGAGGGAGGGAGCGAGAGTGGGAGGGAGGGAGGGAGCGAGCGAGCGAGAGAGGGAGGGGGGAGCGAGCGAGAGAGGGAGGGGGGAGCGAGCGAGAGAGGGAGGGGGGGCGAGCGAGAGTGGGAGGGAGGGAGCGAGCGAGAGAGGGAGGGAGGGAGCGAGAGTGGGAGGGAGAGTGGGAGAGAGGGAGGGAGGGAGCGAGAGAGGGAGGGAGCGAGCGAGCGAGAGAGGGAGGGAGGGAGCGGCGAGAGTGGGAGGGAGCGAGCGAGCGAGAGTGGGAGGGAGGGAGCGAGCGAGAGTGGGAGGGAGGGAGCGAGCGAGAGTGGGAGGGAGGGAGGGAGCGAGAGTGGGAGGGAGGGAGGGAGCGGCGAGAGTGGGAGGGAGGGAGCGGCGAGAGTGGGAGGGAGGGAGCGAGCGAGAGTGGGAGGGAGGGAGCGAGCGAGAGTGGGAGGGAGGGAGCGAGCGAGACTGGGAGGGAGGGAGCGAGAGTGGGAGGGAGCGAGAGTGGGAGGGAGGGAGCGAGCGGGGAGTGGGAGGGAGGGAGCGAGCAAGAGTGGGAGGGAGGGAGCGAGCAAGAGTGGGAGGGAGGGAGCGAGCGAGAGAGAGTGGGAGGGAGGGAGGGAGCAAGCGAGAGTGGGAGGGAGGGAGCGAGCGAGAGTGGGAGGGAGCGAGCGAGCGAGAGTGGGAGGGAGGGAGGGAGGGAGGGAGGGAGGGAGGGGAGGGAGGGGGAGGGAGGGAGGGAGGGAGGGAGGGAGGGAGGGAGCGAGAGAGGGAGCGAGAGGGAGAGTGAGGGACAGAGAGAGTGAGGGACAGAGAGAGTGAGGGACAGAGAGAGTAAGGGACAGAGAGAGTAAGGGAGCGAGAGAGTGAGTGAGGGAGCGAGAGAGTGAGTGAGGGAGCGAGAGAGTGAGTGAGGGAGCGAGAGAGTGAGTGAGGGAGCGAGAGTACCGTCTGGAGGAACTAGTACCGTCTGGAGGAACTAGTACCGTCTGGAGGAACTAGTACCGTCTGGAGGAACTAGTACCGTCTGGAGGAACTTCTACTGTCTAGAGGAACTAGTACTGGTATAGTTACTGTCTGGAGGAACTAGTACTGGCTAGAGGAACTAGTACCGCCTGGAGGAACTAGTACAGTCTGGAGGAACTTGTACAGTCTGGAGGAACTGGTACAGTCTGGAGGAACTAGTACAGTCTGGAGGAACTTGTACTGTCGAGAGGAACTGGTAATGGTATAGTTATTGTCTGGAGGAACTAGTACTGTCTGGAGGAACTAGTACTGGCTAGAGGAACTAATACTGTCTGGAGGAACTAGTACTGTCTGGAGGAACTAGTACTGTCTAGAGGAACTAGTACAGTCTGGAGGAACTAGTACAGTCTGGAGGAACTTCTACTGTCTAGAGGAACTAGTACAGCCTGGAGGAACTAGTACAGTCTGGAGGAACTAGTACAGTCTGGTGGAACTAGTACAGTCTGGTGGAACTAGTACAGTCTGGTGGAACTAGTACAGTCTGGTGGAACTAGTACAGTCTGGTGGAACTAGTACAGTCTGGAGGAACTAGTAGTGGCTAGAGGAACTAGTACTGTCTAGAGGAACTAGTACTGTCTAGAGGAACTAGTACTGTCTAGAGGAACTAGTAATGTCTGGAGGAACTAGTATTGTCTGGAGGAACTAGTACTGTCTAGAGGAACTAGTGCCGTCTAGAGGAACTAGTACCGTCTAGAGGAACTAGTACCGTCTGGAGGAACTAGTACAGTCTGGAGGAACTAGTGCCGTCTAGAGGAACTAGTACCGTCTAGAGGAACTAGTACCGTCTGGAGGAACTAGTACTGTCTGGAGGAACTAGTACAGTCTGGAGGAACTAGGTACTGTCTAGAGGAACTAGTACCGTCTGGAGGAACTAGTACCGTCTGGAGGAACTAGTACCGTCTGGAGGAACTAGTACAGTCTGGAGGAACTAGTACAGTCTGGATGAACTAGTACAGTCTGGAGGAACTAGTACAGTCTGGAGGAACTAGGTACTGTCTAGAGGAACTAGTACCGTCTGGAGGAACTAGTACCGTCTGGAGGAACTAGTACCGTCTGGAGGAACTAGTACAGTCTGGATGAACTAGTACAGTCTGGATGAACTAGTACAGTCTGGAGGAACTAGGTACTGTCTAGAGGAACTAGGTACCGTCTAGAGGAACTAGTACCGTCTGGAGGAACTAGTACCGTCTGGAGGAACTAGTACCGTCTGGAGGAACTAGTACCGTCTGGAGGAACTAGTACCGTCTGGAGGAACTAGTACCGTCTGGAGGAACTAGTACAGTCTGGAGGAATTAGTACAGTCTGGAGGAACTAGTACAGTCTGGAGGAACTAGGTACTGTCTGGAGGAACTAGTACAGTCTGGAGGAACTAGTGCTGGTATAGTTACTGTCTGGAGGAACTAGTACTGTCTAGAGGAACTAGTACAGTCTGGAGGAACTAGTACTGTCTGGAGGAACTAGTACTGTCTAGAGGAACTAGTACAGTCTGGAGGAACTAGTACTGTCTGGAGGAACTAGTACAGTCTGGAGGAACTAGTACTGGTCTAGTTACTAGTTACTGTCTGGAGGAACTAGTACTGTCTAGAGCAGGGGTGTCAAAGTCAAATGGACGGAGGGCCAAATAAAAAATTTAGCTACAAGCCGAGGGCCGGACTGTTCGAATGTTCATTGAAAAATTTTTAAATGACGCATATAGTCTAGTGAACCTAATTGAACCTACCGAAAACCTAACAAATATATTCCAATATGATCAGATAAATAAAGCAATATTTTCTTATGGCTCTGTCAGTAATCTTTAATTTTCAACAGACACAAAAGACAAATTTCCTTTATATAAAAATCCCCATAACATGAACATTAAATGAAAGAAACCGGTATTCAAGGCACCATCAGTAGCCTATATTTTCTATTTTAGCAAAAGTGGGCTAAATTTACTTCAAAGAAAAAAACAATAATAGCAATTTTCTATCATCCACTCAACTGAAATATTTTTAAAATATAATTGGATTGAAATACAATAAAATAAAGTGCAAAAATCTATTAATCAAAAACAACACTTTGTTTAAGGAGAAGTAACATGCAGTGAAAACAAATATTAAACTTTAACTTTTAAACTTGAACTGAGTAAAAACTCTAAATATGTGATTGCACAGTAATGTTCACTTGTTTGAGGTTGAGGGTGATACTTGGTGGTGTCCCATCTTTTCCACAAGTTCATCAATGTTCGGGGTAAGGCTCTGAGCTGAGGAAATCCTCAGAATTGAGTGGAGGTGTTCAGCAGTAAGTCGACTTCTGTGTGATGTTTTGTTCAGGTTCATCAAAGAAAAAGTTGTTCACACAGGTATGTGCTGCCAAACATAGACAACGTTTGAGCAGCCTGGATGCGCAGCTGGGGCATTGTGTCGGGGAGGAAACGGGCGAACTCCGCAGCACCCACTCCCGCATATTTTGCCCTCAGTGCATCATTGCATTGGAGGTCAATCAACTCCATTTGGAGGTTTGGTGGTGAGCTTTCCACGTCAACAGCAAATGGGTTACCGAGCAGTTCCAACCTGCTTTTTTGTGCTTCAAAGTCAGCAAATTGGCGTCGAAAGTCAGCGGCAAGCATACCTATTTTATCAGCCAACTGTGCGCTCGGGAACGCACTGGTAGAGAGCTTCTCTTTCATGGTCTGGCAGCTGGGAAAGTGGCTCAAATTTTCTTTCCGCATCTGCGTCTCCCACAGAGTCAGTTTGGTTTTAAATGCCTTCACTGTACTGTACATATCAGAGATGACATGATCCCGACCCTGCAGCTGCAAGTTCATTGCATTCAGATGACTCGTAATGTCACACAGAAAAGCCATTTCACACAGAAACATTTCGTCTCGGAGTTGTGTTGTGTCTTTCCCTTTGCTGTCCAAGAACAGACAAATCTCCTCACGAAGCTCGAAACATCTTTGAAGCACCTTTCCCTGGCTTAGCCATCGCACCTCTGTGTGATAAGGCAAATCACCATGCTCCGTTTCTAACTCCGTCAGAAATGCCTTGAACTGGCGGTGATTCAAACCTTTGGCTCTGATAAAGTTAACTGTGTGCGTGATGATGCTCATTACATGCTCCATTTTCAAGGCTTTACCGCACAACGCTTCCTGGTGTATGATACAATGATAAGCTGTCAGCTCACCTGTCGCGTTTTCCTCTTGCATCTTTTCCCGTATCTTCGCCACCAGTCCGCTCCTGTGTCCACACATCGCAGGTGCTCCGTCGGTTGTCAAACCCACGAGTTTTTCCCAAGGCAGCTCCATCTCATTTACACATCTTGACACCTCTTCATACAAATCATGCCCCGTAGTTGTGCCATGCATAGGACGTAAAGCCAAAAACTCCTCTGTCACGCTTAGGCTGGAGTCCACTCCGCGGATGAAAATTGACAACTGGGCAATGTCAGAAATGTCGGTGCTCTCATCCACAGCCAAGGAATATGCAATGAAATCTTTTCCCTTTTTCACAAGCTGCTCTTTTAGATTGATGGACAACTGGTCTACTCTCTCGGCAATGGTGTTTCTGCTCAGACTCACATTTAAAAAGAGTTGCCTTTTTTCTGGGCAAACTTCGTCACAAACTTTAATCATGCAGTTTTTGATGAAATCCCCCTCCGTAAATGGCCGGGCTGATTTAGCGATCTCTTCTGCCAAAATAAAACTGGCCTTGACAGCAGCCTGGCCTTGTGATTTGGCTTTTTTGAACAGAGCCTGTCGAGATTTGAGGCCTCGTTTTAATTCCTCTGCCTTTTGTAGCCTTTGTTCCATGTCCATATTCTTGTTTTTGTCCGCGTGTTTCGTTTCATAATGTCGTCTCAGATTATACTCTTTCAGTACCGCCACACTTTCTCCACACAGAAGACACACAGGTTTTCCAGCTACCTCCGTGAACATATACTCCGACTCCCACCTTGTTTGAAACCCCGGTTCTCAGTGTCCACCTTCCGTTTTGCCATTTTTGATGGGTATCTGAAAGTTAATTTTACTGTGATGCTGACGACTGCTGTGCCAATAAATATTGAAATGAAGCAGCCTACTGCTCGGTGCGTCACCGTTGCATTGTGGGAAATGTAGTATTGGTGCGTGTAAAAGATCTGCGGGCTGCCGGCTTGCTGCGGTCTGCGGGCCGGTTCTAATAATAAATCAAGATCATCCCAGGGGCCGTAAAAAACCTTCTCGCGGGCCGGATGTGGCCCGCGGGCCTTGACTCTGACATATGTGGTCTAGAGGAACTAGTACTGTCTGGAGGAACTAGTACTGTCTGGAGGAACTAGTACAGTCTGGAGGAACTAGTACCGTCTGGAGGAACTAGTACCGTCTGGAGGAACTAGTACCGTCTGGAGGAACTAGTACCGTCTGGAGGAACTAGTACCGTCTGGAGGAACTAGTACCGTCTAGAGGAACTAGTACAGTCTGGAGGAACTAGTACTGTCTAGAGGAACTAGTACTGTCTGGAGGAACTAGTACAGTCTGGAGGAACTAGTACCGTCTGGAGGAACTAGTACCGTCTGGAGGAACTAGTACCGTCTGGAGGAACTAGTACCGTCTGGAGGAACTAGTACAGTCTGGAGGAACTAGTACAGTCTGGAGGAACTGGTAATGGTATAGTTACTGTCTGGAGGAACTAGTACCGTCTGGAGGAACTAGTACAGTCTGGAGGAACTAGTACAGTCTGGAGGAACTAGTACAGTCTGGAGGAACTAGTACAGTCTGGAGGAACTGGTAATGGTATCGTTACTGTCTGGAGGAACTAGTGCTGTCTAGAGGAACTAGTACCGTCTGGAGGAACTAGTACCGTCTGGAGGAACTAGTACAGTCTGGAGGAACTAGTACAGTCTGGAGGAACTAGTACAGTCTGGAGGAACTAGTACAGTCTGGAGGAACTAGTACAATCTGGAGGAACTAGGTACTGTCTAGAGGAACTAGGACAGTCTGGAGGAACTAGTACAGTCTAGAGGAACTAGGTACTGTCTGGAGGAACTAGTACAGTCTGGAGGAACTAGTACAGTCTGGAGGAACTGGTAATGGTATAGTTACTGTCTGGAGGAACTAGTACTGTCTAGAGGAACTAGTACAGTCTGGAGGAACTGGTAATGGTATAGTTACTGTCTGGAGGAACTAGTACAGTCTGGAGGAACTAGTACAGTCTGGAGGAACTAGTACAGTCTGGAGGAACTGGTAATGGTATAGTTACTGTCTGGAGGAACTAGTACAGTCTGGAGGAACTAGTGCTGTTGTATAGTTACTCTCCACAAATAGAAAAGTCCTTTCCACGGTAGCAAGATCCTATTTTTTTGTTGCAAACTTTCTATTAAAATGTATTGGAGTGAGATAATTTACTTATTATTTACTGATCATAATTTGGTTTTAATCCAGAGAGCTTAGAAAAAGTATCTAGATCCTCTATGAGGCTGTGCAGGGATGCAAATTGTGGATTTAAAAGAAAACATGAATTATCAGCGTACAATGACGCCTCTGTTTTTAAGCCCTGTATTCTAATGCCTTGATACATTTGTTAGATCTGATTTTAATAGCGAACATTTTAAAGTTCATAATAAATAGATACGCCGATAGTGGACAACCTTGTTTTAATCCTCCTAACAATTTAATACCTTCTGAGATGTAACCACTATTTACTGTTGACGGCACTGTAGATGTTGACCGAAGTTTGTTAGATCCCTAAAAATATTGCAATATTATATTTTGTCCATATCTGACCTTGCCCTGTTACATGTCAACTTTAACCATAGTCTACTATAATAATAATAATATAGATATATAAATGAGTGATCCCATTTGGAGATTGCGGTGGGGCCAGACTGTTTGGCATGACAATGACCATACAGCAGGAGCCCCGCAATAGAGCACGGACTGACCTGGAACCAGGAGTCAGATATAGAGCGAGGACTGATCTGGAACCAGGAGTCAGATATAGAGCACGGACTGATCTGGAGTCAGGCTATGCTTCTGTTCTGACACCTTACCTGAAACACGTTAACTGCGACCCTACTTAAACTCTATAGTCCTATTAGTCCAACTGACTTAACTCCAAATCATCATATACAGCTCCATATCCTGGTTCTCTGTTTCCATGTGTTCTACATCTCCATATCCTGGTTCTCTGTTTCCATGTGTTCTACATCTCCATATCCTCCCCATAGCCATGCCTTCTGTCTGTGAGTGAACACTATGAGTGGGACTTACCTTAAGAAATGTTCTTAAAAAATTGCTGTCATTTAGCAGAAGCTCTTATTCAGGGCGACTTACGGTAGTGAGTGGATTCATTTTCATACTGGTCCCCCAGTGGGAATCGAACCCACACCCCTGGCTTTGCAAGTGCCATGCTTTACCAGCTGAGCCACACGGTAAAACAAATCAGGTGGTACCTTTCTGTTTGACTCCTCTTCAAAACGTTTGCTTCGCTTCAGAAACCATTTCTTGGTCCACCATTGTTGGTTAAAGAAGGTGAGTTAGATCGAGACTGTGACTGAACAGCACTGTTAGAGGGATAGTGTGTGTTGATGAACACAGACACCCTGTCTACAGTAGCCTGTTGATGACCGCAGACACCCTGTCTACAGTAGCCTGTTGATGACCACAGACACCCTGTCTACAGTAGCCTGTTGATGACCACAGACACACTGCCTGGGTGGCTGGGTCAGTCCAGACAGACACATGTTGACTTGGTTTGGGAGGCTGGGTCAGTCCAGACAGACATGTTGACTTGGTTTGGGTGGCTGGGTCAGTCCAGACAGACATGTTGACTTGGTTTGGGAGGCTGGGTCAGTCCAGACAGACACATGTTGACTTGGTTTGGGAGGCTGGGTCAGTCCAGACAGACACATGTTGACTTGGTTTGGGAGGCTGGGTCAGTCCAGACAGACATGTTGACTTGGTTTGGGTGGCTGGGTCAGTCCAGACAGACACATGTTGACTTGGTTTGGGAGGTTGGGTCAGTCCAGACAGACATGTTGACTTGGCTTGGGTGGCTGGGTCAGTCCAGACAGACATGTTGACTTGGTTTGGGAGGCTGGGTCAGTCCAGACAGACACATGTTGACTTGGTTTGGGTGGCTGGGTCAGTCCAGACAGACATGTTGACTTGGTTTGGGAGGCTGGGTCAGTCCAGACAGACACATGTTGACTTGGTTTGGGAGGCTGGGTCAGTCCAGACAGACACATGTTGACTTGGTTTGGGAGGCTGGGTCAGTCCAGACAGACACATGTTGACTTGGTTTGGGAGGCTGGGTCAGTCCAGACAGACATGTTGACTTGGTTTGGGAGGCTGGGTCAGTCCAGACAGACATGTTGACTTGGTTTGGGTGGCTGGGTCAGTCCAGACAGACATGTTGACTTGGTTTGGGAGGCTGGGTCAGTCCAGACAGACATGTTGACTTGGTTTGGGAGGCTGGGTCAGTCCAGACAGACATGTTGACTTGGTTTGGGAGGCTGGGTCAGTCCAGACAGACATGTTGACTTGGTTTGGGAGGCTGGGTCAGTCCAGACAGACACATGTTGACTTGGTTTGGGAGGCTGGGTCAGTCCAGACAGACACATGTTGACTTGGTTTGGGAGGCTGGGTCAGTCCAGACAGACACATGTTGACTTGGTTTGGGAGGCTGGGTCAGTCCAGACAGACACATGTTGACTTGGTTTGGGAGGCTGGGTCAGTCCAGACAGACACATGTTGACTTGGTTTGGGAGGCTGGGTCAGTCCAGACAGACATGTTGACTTGGTTTGGGAGGCTGGGTCAGTCCAGACAGACACATGTTGACTTGGTTTGGGAGGCTGGGTCAGTCCAGACAGACATGTTGACTTGGTTTGGGAGGCTGGGTCAGTCCAGACAGACACATGTTGACTTGGTTTGGGAGGCTGGGTCAGTCCAGACAGACATGTTGACTTGGTTTGGGTGGCTGGGTCAGTCCAGACAGACACATGTTGACTTGGTTTGGGAGGCTGGGTCAGTCCAGACAGACATGTTGACTTGGTTTGGGAGGCTGGGTCAGTCCAGACAGACATGTTGACTTGGTTTGGGAGGCTGGGTCAGTCCAGACAGACACATGTCCATTTCCATACCTTTAGCTAAATACCTTAAATACTATGTTTCCAAGCAGTTTAGTGATATTAAAGGATGGGGAGCCATCAGGAAGAGGATGAGGAGGATATGGGGAGCCATCAGGAAGAGGATGAGGAGGATGGGGAGCCATCAGGAAGAGGATGAGGAGGATATGGGGAGCCATCAGGAAGAGGATGAGGAGGATGGGGAGCCATTAGGAAGAGGATGAGGAGGATATGGGGAGCCATTAGGAAGAGGATGAGGAGGATGGGGAGCCATCAGGAAGAGGATGAGGAGGATATGGGGAGCCATCAGGAAGAGGATGAGGAGGATGGGGAGCCATTAGGAAGAGGATGAGGAGGATATGGGGAGCCATTAGGAAGAGGATGAGGAGGATGGGGAGCCATCAGGAAGAGGATGGGGAGCCATCAGGAAGAGGATGAGGAGGATATGGGGAGCCATCAGGAAGAGGATGAGGAGGATGGGGAGCCATCAGGAAGAGGATGAGGAGGATATGGGGAGCCATCAGGAAGAGGATGAGGAGGATGGGGAGCCATCAGGAAGAGGATGAGGAGGATGGGGAGCCATCAGGAAGAGGATGAGGAGGATGGGGAGCCATCAGGAAGAAGAGGCGTAGCTATCATGAGGAGGGCGACAGGGGAAGAAGCGAGGGATAACATGCAACATGCAGGAGGATGCTTGGGGAAAATGACCGTCTCCCTCTCATGGTCTGTAGAGGTCATCACTACACTATCACATTATAATAACTAGTCTAGAGACACTGTATAATCATACTCCATAGCAGGGGGCCCTCCTCCCCCAGGTGTTTTATTAGAAAAGGAACTCAATCCGGCTTTAAAAACGTACTTCCTGAAGGGTATAATAGTAGAATGCACAAGGTGCAATTTTCTAAATTAGGTATTACATCATCAGTTCCTCTTGTCAGTCATTACAGACCTTAGAGAGATATTTATAAGCGTGTTAGAAGTTTTTAGCCCTTAGATAGTTGAATACACATTAGACATGGCAAAATGAATCAAATCTCAAGAAAATTAGCTTTAAAACTGGCAAATGTTGTTCTCTCCACCATGACAGCATGTGTAGAACTGCAGGAAATAAGCTTTAAAACTGGCAAATTGTTCTCTCCACCAACAGTTTGTGTCACGAACGGTGCTTGTTCAAATAGAAATAGACGAGGTGGGGTCGGGGGTCAGGCGAGATGTTCCTCAATGCTGGAAGGGGGACCCCAAGTGAAACAGTTTTGGAACTTCTAGTGTATCGAAAGAACTATCTTATAGAAAATAAAAACCCATCTATTAAACAACCAGAGGGTATGACATCACGTGAGGGAGGGGTTTCATTGTTGCATGGAGGGTGTGGCTAATAAGACACCAATGAGAGAATAGCTTGATCTGCATGCAGGACGAAGAGACAAGCGGAGGAGAAAGACAGTCACCTTGGTCAGCAAGTGAGAGGGTTTTCCAGCTATATTTTTCAGAATCAGGGATGTTTCCCTGTCCAGATAGGAGTGCTTGTTGCAGAACGGAGAGAGAGAAGAAGAAGAGACAAGGAACATTAGTGAAATCAGTGATTGGCAATGAACAAATTGTGCATTTGATATCAGTTGTGAAAGCATAGAAAAATATGATCCAAGAAAAAATAAGCAAAATGATCAGAATCAGAATCATTGTAACACAGTAGTGGAATAAAATAACAGTGTGTCATTGTTAATTTAACTCAATTTGTTGTTATCCAGCAACAGACCTAAGCCTCGATATTAACAAATCAAACTCAAAAATGTTAATCTTGGTGCTCTAACGTAATGGTAAATCTTTGCACTACAGGTCCGGAGACTTGTCAAATACTTTTAGCTATTTTCACAGTGGAAATTATGAGTGCAACAGCTGGTGGTACGAAAGGGAGGAGTTTTGAATTAATAAATGCATTGTAAGTGGACATTTTTTTTATTTATTTTACCTTTATTTAACTAGGCAAGTCAGTTAAGAACAAATTCTTATTTTCAATGACATCAAACGACACCGCTGGTTCTGCTCACACTGCCCTACCCTGTGCTCTGACCTCTTTCTCCCCTCTCTCTCCAGATGAAATCTCGCTTCTTGTGACGGCCGGCCGCCCAACAACCTGCCCGCTTGACCCTATCCCCTCCTCTCTTCTCCAGACCATTTCCGGAGACCTTCTCCCTTACCTCACCTCGCTCATCAACTCATCCCTGACCGCTGGCTACGTCCCTTCCGTCTTCAAGAGAGCGAGAGTTGCACCCCTTCTGAAAAAACCTACACTCGATCCCTCCGATGTCAACAACTACAGACCAGTATCCCTTCTTTCTTTTCTCTCCAAAACCCTTGAACGTGCCGTCCTTGGCCAGCTCTCCCGCTATCTCTCTCAGAATGACCTTCTTGATCCAAATCAGACAGGTTTCAAGACTAGTCATTCAACTGAGACTGCTCTTCTCTGTATCACGGAGGCGCTCCGCACTGCTAAAGCTAACTCTCTCTCCTCTGCTCTCATCCTTCTAGACCTATCGGCTGCCTTCGATACTGTGAACCATCAGATCCTCCTCTCCACCCTCTCCGAGTTGGGCATCTCCGGCGCGGCCCACGCTTGGATTGCGTCCTACCTGACAGGTCGCTCCTACCAGGTGGCGTGGCGAGAATCTGTCTCCTCGCCACGCGCTCTCACCACTGGTGTCCCCAGGGCTCTGTTCTAGGCCCTCTCCTATTCTCGCTATACACCAAGTCACTTGGCTCTGTCATAACCTCACATGGTCTCTCCTATCATTGCTATGCAGACGACACACAATTAATCTTCTCCTTTCCCCCTTCTGATGACCAGGTGGCGAATCGCATCTCTGCATGTCTGGCAGACATATCAGTGTGGATGACGGATCACCACCTCAAGCTGAACCTCGGCAAGACGGAGCTGCTCTTCCTCCCGGGGAAGGACTGCCCGTTCCATGATCTCGCCATCACGGTTGACAACTCCATTGTGTCCTCCTCCCAGAGCGCTAAGAACCTTGGCGTGATCCTGACAACACCCTGTCGTTCTCAACTAACATCAAGGCGGTGGCCCGTTCCTGTAGGTTCATGCTCTACAACATCCACAGAGTACGACCCTGCCTCACACAGGAAGCGGCGCAGGTCCTAATCCAGGCACTTGTCATCTCCCGTCTGGATTACTGCAACTCGCTGTTGGCTGGGCTCCCTGCCTGTGCCATTAAACCCCTACAACTCATCCAGAACGCCGCAGCCCGTCTGGTGTTCAACCTTCCCAAGTTCTCTCACGTCACCCCGCTCCTCCGCTCTCTCCACTGGCTTCCAGTTGAAGCTCGCATCCGCTACAAGACCATGGTGCTTGCCTACGGAGCTGTGAGGGGAACGGCACCGCAGTACCTCCAGGCTCTGATCAGGCCCTACACCCAAACAAGGGCACTGCGTTCATCCACCTCTGGCCTGCTCGCCTCCCTACCACTGAGGAAGTACAGTTCCCGCTCAGCCCAGTCAAAACTGTTCGCTGCTCTGGCCCCCAATGGTGGAACAAACTCCTCACGACGCCAGGACAGCGGAGTCAATCACCACCTTCCGGAGACACCTGAAACCCCACCTCTTCAAGGAATACCTAGGATAGGATAAGTAATCCTTCTCACCCCCCCCTCCCCTTAATGATTTAGATGCACTATTGTAAAGTGGCTGTTCCACTGGATGTCATAAGGTGAATTCACCAATTTGTAAGTCGCTCTGGATAAGAGCGTCTGCCAAATGACTTAAATGTAATGTTAAATGTAATGACAGCCTGGGGGATTTGAACTTGCAACCTTTTGGTTACTAGGCTACACTGCCTCCTCTAACCACTAGGCTACACTGCCTCCTCTAACCACTAGGCTACACTGCCTCCTCTAACCACTAGGCTACACTGCCTCCTCTAACCACTAGGCTACACTGCCTCCTCTAACCACTAGGCTACACTGCCTCCTCTAACCACTAGGCTACACTGCCTCCTCTAACCACTAGGCTACACTGCCTCCTCTAACCACTAGGCTACACTGCCTCCTCTAACCACTAGGCTACACTGTCTCCTCTAACCACTAGGCTACACATTTTCTCCCAGTTCTGTAGGGTTATTGACGGTCTTTGCGTTGTAATCAACTCCAATTTGGCTGGGTGGCACGGAATATTCTCTTGCTAGTCCGTTGTGGATTGATAGTTTCTTAAATAGCACAGGCTACAGTAACGAGTCATGGCAACAGCAGAGAACAAAAAAACTGTTGCTCAATATGTTTGGAGTGACAATCGACATTGTTGTAATTGGCTTCAACAACTATAGGCCTCACACTTCTAAAATATACTAGGCTGAGTATTATCTAGATCCTGGAGAGGAAGATGGACTGGCATATGAGCTTCTCTGAGATAGAAATTATTTGGTTTTGCAAAGCCAGTTTCATCAGGTGTCCGGATGGCTGGTCTCAGACGATCCCCCTAGGAGAAGAAGCCAGATGTCCTGGGCTGGAACGGTTAGGAGAAGAAGCCAGATGCCCTGGGCTGGAACGGTTAGGAGAAGAAGCCAGATGCCCTGGGCTGGAACGGTTAGGAGAAGAAGCCAGATGCCCTGGGCTGGAACGGTTAGGAGAAGAAGCCAGATGTCCTGGGCTGGAACGGTTAGGAGAAGAAGCCAGATGCCCTGGGCTGGAACGGTTAGGAGAAGAAGCCAGATGCCCTGGGCTGGAACGGTTAGGGGAAGAAGCCAGATGTCCTGGGCTGGAACGGTTAGGAGAAGAAGCCAGATGCCCTGGGCTGGAACGGTTAGGAGAAGAAGCCAGATGTCCTGGGCTGGAACGGTTAGGAGAAGAAGCCAGATGCCCTGGGCTGGAACGGTTAGGAGAAGAAGCCAGATGTCCTGGGCTGGAACGGTTAGGAGAAGAAGCCAGATGTTCTGGGCTGGAACGGTTAGGAGAAGAAGCCAGATGTTCTGGGCTGGAACGGTTAGGAGAAGAAGCCAGATGTTCTGGGCTGGAACGGTTAGGAGAAGAAGCCAGATGTTCTGGGCTGGAACGGTTAGGAGAAGAAGCCAGATGTTCTGGGCTGGAACGGTTAGGGGAAGAAGCCAGGTGTTCTGGGCTGGAACGGTTAGGAGAAGAAGCCAGATGTTCTGGGCTGGAACGGTTAGGGGAAGAAGCCAGATGTCCTGGGCTGGAACGGTTAGGAGAAGAAGCCAGATGTCCTGGGCTGGAACGGTTAGGAGAAGAAGCCAGATGTTCTGGGCTGGAACGGTTAGGAGAAGAAGCCAGATGCCCTGGGCTGGAACGGTTAGGGGAAGAAGCCAGATGTCCTGGGCTGGAACGGTTAGGGGAAGAAGCCAGATGTTCTGGGCTGGAACGGTTAGGAGAAGAAGCCAGGTGTCCTGGGCTGGAACGGTTAGGAGAAGAAGCCAGATGTTCTGGGCTGGAACGGTTAGGAGAAGAAGCCAGATGTCCTGGGCTGGAACGGTTAGGAGAAGAAGCCAGATGTCCTGGGCTGGAACGGTTAGGAGAAGAAGCCAGGTGTTCTGGGCTGGAACGGTTAGGGGAAGAAGCCAGATGTTCTGGGCTGGAACGGTTAGGAGAAGAAGCCAGATGTCCTGGGCTGGAAAGGTTAGGGGAAGAAGCCAGATGTTCTGGGCTGGAACGGTTAGGGGAAGAAGCCAGATGTCCTGGGCTGGAACGGTTAGGAGAAGAAGCCAGATGTCCTGGGCTGGAACGGTTAGGAGAAGAAGCCAGATGCCCTGGGCTGGAACGGTTAGGAGAAGAAGCCAGATGTCCTGGGCTGGAACGGTTAGGGGAAGAAGCCAGATGTCCTGGGCTGGAACGGTTAGGAGAAGAAGCCAGATGTCCTGGGCTGGAACGGTTAGGGGAAGAAGCCAGATGTCCTGGGCTGGAACGGTTAGGAGAAGAAGCCAGATGTCCTGGGCTGGAACGGTTGGGGAAGAAGCCAGATGTCCTGGGCTGGAACGGTTAGGAGAAGAAGCCAGGTGTCCTGGGCTGGAACGGTTAGGGAAGAAGCCAGATGTCCTGGGCTGGAACGGTTAGGGAGAAGAAGCCAGATGTTCTGGGCTGGAACGGTTAGGAGAAGAAGCCAGATGTCCTGGGCTGGAACGGTTAGGAGAAGAAGCCAGATGTCCTGGGCTGGAACGGTTAGGGGAAGAAGCCAGATGTTCTGGGCTGGAACGGTTAGGAGAAGAAGCCAGATGTCCTGGGCTGGAACGGTTAGGGGAAGAAGCCAGATGTCCTGGGCTGGAACGGTC